>NW_026126149.1:0-159909 GCF_943737965.1 Phodopus roborovskii
GTATCTTTTCTGTTTTAATTTTCATTCACTCATACATGTGTACAGTGAATTCTGGTTATGTTTCCTCCCCTTCCACTCAACTCCTCCCAGCTCCCCTCCCAAGTTCATGTCCTCTCTGTGTATAACTCAGTCAGTGGTGTCTATATGTGCATGGATTTCAGCCCTTCCAGCGGAACATACATAGGTAACCTACCAGGGTCTCTTTCATTAAAAAAAAAAAAAAAAAAAAAACTGAATCTAGAGGAACTAGGATACAAGGTGGATTCCAAGAGATTCATATAAGGTCCCTCACAGAAGGTGGAAGGGACAAGTCCCCCAGAGTACATGGGGAGTTGGGGGGGCAGTGAGTGGAGAGGGAGCTAGGAGAAAAAGAAGGGGAGGAGAGGAAAGTACGTGGGACTAAGAACATTGAGTCAGGGTAGGAATAGAAGACAGAAGAGAGAGAGAGAGAGAGAGAGAGAGAGAGAGAGAGAGAGAGAGAGAGCATAAAAGAGGGAGCCATTATAGGTTTGAAGAGAAAACTGAACCGAAAGAAATATCCAGAGACCTACAAGACTAACTCCAACTAACAATTTGAGCAACAGTGGAAAGGCTATCATAAATGCCCTTCCCTGATAATGAGATTGATGACTAACTTATCCACTATCATGGAGCCCCCATCTAGTAGCTGATAGAAACAGAAGCAGACACCCACAACTAAACACTGAGCTGAACTAGAATCCAGATGCAGAGAGGGAGGACAAGAGAAGGCTACAGAAACCCACAGAGACAGCTGACCTGAACAAGGAGGAGCTACTGAGCCCCCAGACTGATAGCTGGGAATCCAGCATGAGACTAACTCAGATCCCCTGTACATGGGTCTCAGTTAGAAGGCCTGGGCAGTCTAAGGGACCTCGGACAGTGGAACCAGGATGTATTCCTGGTGCACAAAAGGACTTTGGGAGCACATTCCCCATGGAGGGATACTCCCTTAGCCTAGAGACAGGAGGGAGGGCCTAGCCCCTATTCCAAATGACTTGACAGATTTATATGTGAAGGGGGGTGGGAGGAGAGGGTGGTCGGGGTGCATGTGAGACGGGAGAAAGGGAAAGACAGAGGGAGGAAGAAAGGGAGGAATGGAGGGAGGAAGGGAGAGGGGACTGGGATCAATATGTTAAAAAATAAATGGGTCTACTTACCCCAGCATCTTTCAACAGCCAAAGCTCCACAGATAGGAGTGGGTCTTAGTGAGCTCCTTGCCCATCTCTCCTGAAGTTTTGACTGGCTTGATCTTGAGCATTTCTTCCAGAGCAGCCAGAGGTTCTATGAATTCCTGGGGGCAATGGCCCTGACATGTCCAGAAGATACTGTCTTTCAGGCAGAAGTCCCCAACTTCTGACTCTCACGGTCTTTCTTTCTGCCCCTTCTCACATGATGGTCCCTGAGCCATGTTGGGTGGGATGTGATAGAAATGTCCCAGTTAGGAATGAACATCATGAAGTTACTCATTCTCTGGATCAACCGTGATTCTTCCTGCATTAGGTGGCAATTAATACAGAGAACAACAATTTGTCTATGCATCCAGGATAAGGGACTATGGGATACTTATCCCTAAGTGGGCACCTATATCATAATGCTCCTACCAAGATACATGGGTCGCCGTGGAATGGGGCAGAGGCAAAACATTGTAAGAGCCAGAAGAAATGTATGGCTACAACAAAATGATGTTTTTGAGACTCAACAGGACAGTTGCACAAAATCTCAACATGTGGAAGGGTAGGTAGGCATGAAGTCCCACCCCTAACCAAGGACCCATGGGCAACAGTTTCTTCAAGATAGAGTCATTTTTTCCTCAGTTGGAAGGCCACACATCTAAGTAGTTGGGCATCACAAATTGGACTCCAGGAGCTTTAAAAAAAAGAGAAAAGTTTATTGGATAAAGAGGTAGAGGGGGTTGTAGACATGACCAAAATATACTGTATTAAATTCTCAAAGAATAAATAATATTATTTTTTTAAAAAAAAATGAAGTTCCTCTGGTGATGGTTGAGAGCTGCAGTAATCTGTGCTTACAATGCAATTTTGTACTGTAACTGTTTATCAAAATCATAGCAGTAGGAAATTTCCTGGGCTTGTATTTCCCCAGCTACATGATTATTTTGTTTCATTTTTTCCGTTTAGATCTTTTTTATTTTATGTGTATGTATATAATCTCAATATGAAAGGATCATTATTTCAAAGTCATCCCCAGGTATGATAAATTCAAGGCCAGCCTGGGCTGCATGAGGTCCTGTCTCAGGAAACAAAAGAAATGCTAAATAACGAATTAACTGAAAGTTCTTATCAGGAAATAGTTACTGTTACTCTAACAAATCCTCAAATTGGATCCATGGAGCAATATTCTATTGCAAAATGAAAATGATACATAAGAATAGAATACATATAGAAGACATTAATAAATTATGTAAGATGAGTCCAAGTCCCATTGTGTAACCCCTTTGGCAGATAATATTTTATAATTGTTTCTGAATTTTTATTAGCATATATATTTATATAGCAATATGTTTTGTTATGACATTCACACACACACACACACACACACACCCTACCTATTACCCTCTCTCATTCCTCTCTAGGAAAAGAGACATTCTAGAGGGATGCTTCCCCTTCCTTTTACTATTAGACTATTGAAACAATAGAGACAAAAGAATTAAAATTTCCCAGGAGTCTCATGCTGGGAAAGGGAAAGGCCCTGGTGTCAAGAAAAGAGACTAATCATAGTTTCAATAACAAATGAGCATATTCATATTTTCTTATCTTTTTAATTTTTAATTGATTTTTATTTAAATTAAAAACAATCTTATGTTACATACCCTCTCCCTCCTGTCCTCCACTCCTCAGGGAGGGTGCAGCCTCCCATGGGGGATCATCAAAGTCTGTCACATCATTTGAGACAGGACCTAGCCCCCCCCCCCATGTATCTAGGCTGACAGAGTATCCCTCCATACAGAATGGGCTCCCAAAGTCCATGTGTGCACTAGGGATAAATACTGGTTCCACTGACAGAGGCCCCATAGACTATCCAAGCCTCCCAACTGACACCCACATTCAGAGGGTCTGGGTTGGTCCTATGCTGATTTCCCAGTTATCAGACTGGGGTCCATGAGATCCCCCTTGTTCAGGTCAGCTGTTTCTGTGGGTTTCTCCAGCACGGTCTGGACCCCTTTGCTCAACACTCCTCCATCTCTACAACTGGATCCAGGAGTTCGGATCAGTGCTTATCTGTGAATCTCTGCTTCTGCTTATATATTTTATGTGTATGAGTGTTTCGCCTGTAAGTCTGTGTACCATATGACTGCAGTACCCACAGCGGACAGAAGAGGGCACTGGATCTCCTGGGACTGGCGTTACAGCCAGTTGTTACCTGCCATTTATGTGCTGTTAACTGAACCTAAGTCCTCGAGAAGAGCAACGAGTGTTCTTAACCACTGAGCCATCTCTCAGGCCCTGTTTCATCCTATCTAAAGATGTGATACAGCCTCAGTAAAAACAGAGGGAAAGTAGAAGTCTTTCTTTGCCCAGTTTGATGAAACTGTAATTAACACATTTTTCTTTATTGCGTTGTCTCTTCCTTTCTTTAGGAAACAGTAGATCTTTAGGTCTATGGACTCTCAGCCACAATAGTACATGTCTTACTGCTTTACCCTTGATCCTCAGGAGGTATTTCCTATACAAACATTTAGCAAAGGGGGTAGAGACTGGAACCTGCTTATATGCAGTATGTACAAATGCTGCTTTCATCACATGTGGAAGGATGATGCGTTGTGTCCTTACTTAGCAGGATTATCCCAGAAAGGCAATAACCACATGACACCTGGTCAGGATTACAAGTATTCATTTGATGGAGGAAATTATGTAAAATAGCTCATACCTCTAGGATCAATTAATTCATGGACATTAGCAAGTGATTGGGTTAGCTGAAGAGGAAATCAGAACGGCCAGTTATTGAGAAAGTCATGAGTAGTATGGCCTCTAATATGAGCAGATAATATTTCTTTAACCATATGAGTGGCTTAAACTAAGAGTGCCTAAAGAAATGCAGTGCATTACAAACGCGCGTGCAGTGGTTGGCTACTTCCATTCTTGTTGTGTTTAGAATCCCGAGACCATTCATGTGATGATGCTGAAATACTCAATGGCCATGTGGGAGAGAAATGAGGTGTTTCTCTCCAAAGCCTGCCAGGCAACAGAGGATGAAGGGGCTTTTCAGAGGTCAGCTGAGATAGTCCAAACTAGAAGAACCACTCAGACAGCCCAGAAATTTAAAAAATAATAATAATTTTAAGTATTGTTTTAAGACAGAAGGTGGAAACCATTTTGTACAAATCTATACATAGAAACTTGAAATTTTTAATTAATTTGTAGGTCAAAGTACACTTGCCCTGTGCACTTCAGCAGAGACAAAAGGTCTAGTAGGTCAATTGCAAAGGAAAATTGGAAAGTTTAGAAGAATGTATCCCTCTATGAAATGGTACCTAGCTGGGTGTTATGAAGAATGCCTATATGCCAAGCTCCATGGAATCCTGAGGCAGGACGATTTCTTATGTCCTGGGGCTTCATGCCAGTCTTGACAGCCTCATGAGATCTCACTTGTAAAAGAAAGCAAATGACACCAGACTAAAGATATTTGCACAAAACGTTCAACGATATTATGATGGTGCAAGGCAAACGATTCCATAGCATGAGAAAGAAATGAAGCTTGTAAATTCATGTCATAAATTTATCCGAAGGTCTTTTCACCAGAACTGTTGTAGGAATAGCTGGCCATGCATTGCCTTTGGTTCTAATGGCTTGTTTGCCCTTCTTTAATTGGAAACACTTCCTCAAGTCTTTATTTTTCATGACCCCTCTATAGTACGAATAATAAAAACGCAGAGACAGACATTGAGGTTCAAGCTGAATGTCAAAGAATCAATCAGCCAACCACTAGAGCGTTCTTACCTCTACCAAGACTCAAATGGAAAGGGGGGCGGTCCTGTCCTCAGTGTGACTGCAGACTGAATACACTGCACTCCTGTCTCCACAGGGCGTATAGTCTTCTCTGGTGCTGGGATTAAAGGCGTGCACCACCACTGCCCAGCTTCTATAGCTAACTAGTGTGGCTGCTGGGGTTAAAAGTGTGTGCCACCATTGCTTGACCTCTATTGCTGACTAGTGTGCTTAGCTTTACACTCTGATCTTAAGGCAAGCTTTATTTGTTAGATCATAACCAAAGTATCACCATACTTCCCCTTTTTATTTAATACAAAAGAGAAGGCTATTACTAATAAGAAAAACTATATACAATAAGCACAATAGCCATATACATTGTAGACAGGCAATAAGTACATCAACAATTTCTAGTCTATCCACAGTTGAGAAATTCAGAGAAAAATGCTCCATTATCTATCCTTTCTTGTTGAGTTCTTGTACCTAATTCATTTTCTATTTTAATTTGCATTATCAAATTACCTTTTAATGTTTCAAACTTTTGCACTTTACATCTCTGTAGTGAGTTTCTTTTCTGAGTGTGGTAAACAAGGGAAACTATTAACTATCTCATCAGAGACCCAGGAAGGAAATAATACTAACCAAGTAAGCAGGAAGTGTGAGCAAGCGACTTCCAAAAATGTGAGAAATGACAGAAACCCCCAGTTACTACAAGGATCTCCTTTCCCCACTGGAGTTCATGTGAGGTGACCTCACAACTGCATGTGGCTGTCTTTTTCTTCTTTGGCCATTTTTGTCTCTTGTTTACTGCATAACATCAGGGCATACATGGTTTGGTTTTGTTCTAGTAATAGCACAGGCCCAGATGCCCGCCTTTCCTTCTTCCCTGGTATAATTTCTCCTTTGTATGCTATTTAATGATATTTTATCAAGAGGCGTGTTAGGACTGCATGCATATTTTATATTTTATTTGTTAGAGAATTCTTCATCAAATAATCCAAACATAATAATTTCATTTTACTAAGCATGGGGAACTTTTTTCTTGTTTTATTCCGAGACAAGGTTGTTTATTTATTTATTTAATTTTACTTTTTTTTTTCCCCTCCTCTCTCCTCCCCATCTCCTTCCTCCTAGCAACGAATGAAATTTACAGCTTGCATGCTTTGGTCCCAAATTCTTGACTTCCTTTCATGTTCATTGCCAAATTATTTCATTAAGAAGACTAAGAACCCACCTGAGTGGTGGTGGCACATGCTTTTAATCCCAGCACTCAGGAGGCAGAGAGAGGTGGATCTCTGTGAGTTCAAGGCCAGCCTGGTCTACAGAGTGAGTTCCAGGACAGGATCCAAAGCTACACAGAGAAACCCTCCTAGACAGGATTATTTTGTGTAGCCTTGGATGATCTGGAGCCTGCTATGTACACAACAGGCTGACCTTGAACTCACGGAAATCCACCTGCCTCCATCTCCCAGACACTGGAATTAAAGGCATGTGCTACCACTGCCTGGCTTCATGACGAACTTTTAATGACTTTTACAGCATACAGAAAAAAATGACTTCAAAGAAACTGTATTTTCTAGACCCAAAACGGCTATTGCACATATGAACATAGGAGCTCACAGACTATGACAGCACGCACAAATGTTGCACAAGCTCAAGCTAGACAAAAATAATCACAGGATTGGGGATAGTATACACGAAGTCCCAGCCCTAGCCAGGTAGCTATTTGTAACTGATAGCTGCTGGGAGAGGGAAAATCAGTTTTCTTCAATGGAGTCACACTGGGCTCATCAAGCACACCAGGGAAGGAGGAGTGAACTAACATAAACTAAATTGCATGGTATTTTTTGTTTGGTTGTTTTTTGTTTTGTTGTCGTTCTTGCTGTGTGAGTTTGTGTGCACATATGTGCACCCGTTTTTGTTACTTTAGAGAGAGAAAACACATGAAGTTGGGTGGGTAGGGAGGTGGGATCTTGGAAGAGTTAGAGGAAGGGCAAGAATACGATTAAAATATATTGTATAAGATTCTAAAATAATCATAAAAGCGTTTTTAAAAAGGAAAGAAAAGATGAATGTGTAATATATAAGTTTTTTCCACCCTTTACTAAGACTATAAAAGGGTTGTTTTATTACATTTGTGTTATTATTTTCTTTGTATGTATATGACTTATATATCAATATGCATGTATGTAATTTGTGTGATAACTTTCTGATTCACTGACAGTAAATTGCATACACGATCCTTTGGTTTCTATTTTAAAAAGGTAAATGAATTCTCTTTCATCATCAAATCATAATTATAAAGTCCAAGAAATTAAAATTAACACAGCATAGCTTATCTACAGACCTTCTTCAAACACTGAAATTATACCAGCAACATCATTTACCAAAATTCAGGAATCTGGCTTATATTTACTAGTCATAACCTTTTATTTAGTCTCCTTGCATTTAGAATGGTTCATTAATTTCTGTCATTTAGGACTCCCTGTTTTTCTTTTTTTGAGACAAAGTTTCACTGTGCGGTACTGGCTGGTCTTGAACTCAGGCTGGCTCCTGAGTGCTGGAACTAGAGGCCTGTGCCTCCACACCTGGCTCTCCTATGGTCTTGATAATTCTGAGTGCGTAGTAGCTATTTCACACAATGTTTGTCAGTTTGGGTTTGTCTGACATTTACTCCTGATTTTATGCTATGCTTTTTTTTTATTTCAGACTATCACAGAGATTATTAGTTCCCAGAACATCATATCAAAAGGCAAAATACGACAGTCTGTCCCACTGCTATTAATTTTATGGTTATCTTTTTTATGACCGGGCTGCTGGGGTTTTTTTCTACTATGAAATATGATTTTTCATTTTTATATAGAGTGGGCATCTTTTGGGAGATAATTCTGCAAGAATATAATTAATTGCCTAATTATCAACGTTATTCTTAGCTTTAGCATCCATTGTTCATTTTCATTCTTGCTTCGTTTGGTTGTTGCTATGGGGGCTACTAAACAGTCCTTTTCTGGCACCATTATTCCTTCTATGTCCTTTGTTCATAAGCCACAGTAAGGAACTAATTTTTCTCTTTTATAATAATTTACTTCAGTCAAATGGATTCCTGCTTTTGAATGTGTTATGGTCCATTACTACCATAATTTACACTGAGACACAAATTGTACCTGATTTAGCCAATTGTGCACCCTCTGTCCTTACCTTGTCTCTTGCCCAGTTCATTTTTTCCACAGAACATGATGTTCTGAGTTCATTGTGTACTTTCCCAGTTTGGGCTCCGAGGTCAGTCATTTCTCTGAAGAATTAGTTCTTTTTAGTGGAAAATAGCCTTGCTAAGAGCTGAGTGTTCTGTGTATTTGCCATGGCTTCAGTGAAACTGCTTCCAGTTGCTCTGAGTGATCGGGACTAGGAAATACACGTATGCACAATGATGCATGCATTGTTGTGTAGACTAATACACACAAACCCCTACATCTCTTGCCACATCTCTTTATTATTAGGTCCTCCCATCTATCATCATGGTCAACACTTGTTCTAGTAATGTCTCCAATTCTAGTCTGCTAAACAGTTCTTTACAGTAATTTGCTTACCCTTTAAAGGGAGAAGAGACCACAGTGCTTTTAGCCTCAAGAACAGGAAAACAAGAGAGGAGTGGATTTTAAATTAATGCCTCCAGAAGCAATAATCTCTTTGATTTTATCCGTTTCAGACTGCTCTCCACTGTACATTCTCTTTGTATAAATTTAAATATCAACATGCATGTATATAGTTGAGTTGTGTGCTGTTTCTCTGTCACCCATTTGGGTTACTGGGAATGGTAGCTCATGTCTGCCACCCTAGAACTTGAAAGGCTTAGGCAAGAGTATTGCTAGAAGTTCGATTCCTCTGTGGACACTAGATGGTAAGGTTGAGACCAGCTTGAGCTACAGAGTGTGACCTTGTCTTAAAAACACTACTTAAGTGTTGTTCTAAGCCAGTAGGTTGGTGGCACTTTGTTACCTTAACAAAAGCAAACATACGTAGGTGTGCTATTTTAGTTTCTTTACATCATAGCTTTGTCGGGAGTGAGAATTTCATCAATAGAGGAGCGTAGTTTTCCTTTCCTCCTAAAATCAATATTATGTTTTGTGCAGGATCAGCCAAGGGACTTATACTAATTTAGAACATTCATAAACCAAGGGCGCCCTCTGCTGTTCTTTAGCAGCATAATTGTACTTTTCATTTTTGAAAACTGATTTGGGTCAGTGGTCATTATTATCTATTGTATTTCCTGCTTTACTTTGCTCTCTTAAAGCCCTGTATTTTACCCCTTTCCTTGATATCTCCTTTACTATCAAGTATTAAAAGAATAATGATCACCTTTTTTTTCTACCAGAAGTCATGACCTTTGCAGTCTTAAACCTAAATCAGAGGTTCTTTGGGGGGGGGGGGGGAGCAGACTTTCTCTTTGTGGCTTTGGAGCCTGTCCTGGAACTAGCTCTGTAGACCAGACTGCTCTCGAACTCACAAAGATCTTCCTGCCTCTACATCCCAAGGGCTGGAATTAAAGGCATGCGCCACTACTGCCTGGCTAAGGATTCGTTTTAATTTCTTTCTTGTAGTCAATGTTTGCTCTTCTAGGGCATTTCAGTATTGTCACACTTCTGTAGTCTTTTTGTTTTGTCCATATTTTTGGGGTTTTTTGTCCATAAATTTTGAACCATTTTATAATTACATATTTATGTAGAATACATTGTGATATTATTCATCACGACTTTCCTAGTCCTCTTCCACTTTTGCTGAATCCCTTCTTCCCAATAATCATCCCACCTACCTTCATATCGAGTGTGTGTGTGTGTGTGCGCGCGCGCGTGTGTGTAAGTATTACAACTTAGTCTGGCTGACAACTATTACATATTTATTTTTGGCCTTCAGTTAGCCCCCATCTTCTGTCTCCATGCTATTTTCTCCAGAGATCCCCTGCTGTCTGTGAGGAGGTGACAGGAGTACTTGAGATACTTGAGACAGCTTATTGGCATTTGTCAAAATTTCTACTTACAGGTAAGTTAAGTAATGTGATGTTTTGGCATTGTGTTCCTTCTAGCTCCGCTGTGGCTGGTGATTTTTGTCATCTTAGTTTCTCACACCAGTTCTATGAAGGAAGAACTGCACCAACTGGTACTCTTCTGCGCCTCCACACAGGATGGGTTTCTCTAGCTGCTGGTGGCTTCAGGTCACCTTTCTGTCTGCTGCTGGCTATTCCACTCTTTCTTCCAACCAGTCTCTTGGTGCTCTGTGATGAAGAAAAGTGGGAGGAGCCTTTGCAAGAGATGTTTGCTTTTTCCATTACAGATTTTAAAATTTGTACGTTTCCTATCTTCTAGTTAAGCTGTGAATGTGGGTTTCTGTGCATTTATTTGCTGCCTTTCTGTGTGGATTTGAATGGAGGTGTCAAGAAATTTAATTTCTGGCACTTTCACGTCCTTAGACACAAATCGTTTTGCAAAAATCAATAGTACTGATACAAAGTACAGAAGCAAACGAAAAGTTACCCACACAACTAAGTCAAATCACAATCCAACAGATCCAAACCTGGCACGGTAACAAACATCAGTTATAAATGAATTGTAAAGGTGGAGACAGGAGGATCAAGAGTTTAAAGTCATCCTCAAGCTCTACTACAGAGCTATAGTCCTGAAAACAGCCTGTTATTGGTACAAGACTAGACAGATAGACCAATGGAATCAAATTGAAAATCCTGATATAAACCCACACACCTACAAACACCCGATTTTTGACAAAACAGCTGAAAGTATACAATGGAAGGAGGAAAGCATCTTCAACAAATGGTGCTGGCGCAACTAGATGATAGTGTGTAGAAGACAACAGATAGACCCATGTCTATCGCCATGCACAAAACTCAAGTCCAAATGGATCAAAGATATCAACATCAATCAGCCACACTGAACCTCTTAGAAGAGAAAGTGGGAGGTACCCTTGAACAAATTGGTACAGGAGACTGCTTCCTGAACATAACTCCAGTAACACAGACAATGAGATTGACAATTAATAAATGGGACCTCCTCAAACTGAGAAGCTTCGGTAAGGCAAAGGACACAGTTGACAAGACCAAACGGCAGCCAGCAGGCTGGGAAAATATCTTCAATCCTACATCTGACAGAGGGCTGATCTCCAAAATAACAAAGAACTCAAGAAACTAGTCACCAAAACACTAAATAACCCTATTAAAAAGTGGGGTACAGAACTTAAGAGAGAATTCTCAACACAGGTAATCAAAAAGGCTGAAAGACACTTAAGAAAGTGCTCAACATCCTTAGCTATCAGGGAAATGCAAATCAAAACAACTCTGAGATACCATCTTACTCCTGTCAAAAGGGCTAAAATTAGAAACACTAATGACAGCTTATGCTGGAGAGGATGTGGAGAAAGGGGAACACTCCTCCACTGCTGGTGGGAGTGCAAACAGCCATTTTGGAGATCAGTATGGCAGTTCCCCCAAGAAAATGGGAATTAGTTTACCACCGGACCTGATAACTCCACTCTTAGGCATATACCCAATGATCCTCATCCATGCAACAAAGACATCTGTTCAGCTATGTTCACAGCAGCATTATTTATAATGGCAAGAACCTGGAAGCAACCAAATGCCCCTCAACTGAAGAATGGATAAAGAAGATGTGGTACATTTACACAATGGAATACTATTCTGCAGAAAAAAATAATGGAATCTTGAAATTTGCAGGCAAGTGGATGGAACTTGAAGAAGCCATCCTGAATGAGGTAACCCAGTCAAAAAAGAGGAACATGGTATGTACTCACTCATATATGGATTTTAGACATAGAGCAAAGGATCACCAGCCTATAATTCACACCGCCAGAGGAACTAGGATACAAGGAGAAATCTAAGAGATTCATTCAAGGTCCCTCACAGAAGGGAAAAGGAACAAGATGTCCTGAGCATATTGGGAGGGGGCACTGAGTGGAGAGGGAAGGATCCAGGAGAAAGAGAAGGAGAGGAGAGGAAAGCACGTGGAACTAGGAAGATTGAGTCAGGGGAGGAATAGAGGAGAGAAAAAAATGAGAGAGAGAGAGAGAGAGAGAGAGAGAGAGAGAGAGAGAGACCACAAAAGAGGGACCCATTATAGGTTTGAAGAGAAAACTGACTCTGGAGAAATGTCCAGAGACCTACAAGACTGATCCCAACTAACAATTTGAGCAACAATAGAAAGGCGGGGCTACATTAATCACCAGCACCAAGAGCTGTGCTCACTGCCTTGGTCTATGCTGCCATCAAGCAGCATGCTGCCAGTTTGGAGATATGGTCACTGCCATTGTGAGCTCTTGTACACACCATTAAATTTTTAGCAGGGTTTCTTAAAAATCTTGTAGTTTTTTTTTTTTTTTTTTTTTTTTTTTGCCGCTATGCTGAGTCAGAAAACCTCCCTTAAAGGAGCCATGCAAGTCTCTGCTTGTCTCTAGCAAAACAGAGTCCAACCGAGAAAAATGCTGCTACCAAGAAGCCTTGCTTGTCTCTGTTCTTTTGTTTGTAAAACCCTTTTTTAATCTTTTGTTAAGTTTTAAGTGGAAGTTCTTAGTACCCACGTTGCAGGTGCCATTTTGTTATGGGCAGTTTTCCCGCTGCTCAGTCCCACAGCCACACCAGCCCCAAATTACATAAGAGACACTGTGTTAGATATAAATCTGTTGGCCAGTTACTAGCATTTCTTGTTGACTAGCTCTGTCTTAAATATTAACCTGTTTCTATTACTAATCTAAATGTTTCCATGTAGTCTCATCTTACCAGAGAGAGGGTCCGGATCTTGTCCCTCAAGTCTGTACATGTTGAATCTCCTCCTACCTCTTCCCGAATCCTCCTTGTCTCCTAGCCCCGCCAACAGTGCTTTATTTCTTAACCAATATGAGAAACATGTTTACATCTCCCATCATGAAGGAGGAACCCTTCAGGACTGTCCCATCTTGTTTTGGCAAGTTAAGCAGTCACTTTCATGTGGGTCCTTCATGTCCAGTTCATACAACATACAGTCAAACAGTCCAGGCAAGAGCAGTTTCTTGTCCAGATGGCTATTTCTGCCATGTTGAAGACAAACTCCATAATGGGTTTCTTCAATGCCCATTCCAGGCAAGAGCAGTTTCTTGTCCAGATGGCTATTTCTGCCATGTTGAAGACAAACTCCATAATGGGTTTCTTCAATGCCCATTTTCCTCTCTGAAGTAATTGGTGTTGCCAGGACCAGTTGAGTCTCACTGTCATGAAAAACCCTAACAAACCATTTTAAATACTATACTCTGTAAGTCTTTGGAAGGTTTTAAAGAATGCCTGTCTATTTAAAATATATCTCTGTAGATCTAGAAAACCTATGTGACATTATTATAAGTTTTGACTATTATAGGTGACTATAATCTATAATTAATTATGCATTTCATTTTTAAAAGAGCTGTATATACACAATATCTAAACGAGTAAAAATATACCTATAACAAAATTGACCTTAAATTTGTACTAATAAACCAAAACCCATACCAATGCATAGTATTCATTTCTGTATCATATCCCCCTTTTTTAAATAAGGAGATTGATTGTGATCATTAACCATTTATAATCAACCCTATTTAAATGAAAACAAGCATTTATAAACAATATTTGGAAAGTTGGGTGTCGTTACTGGCTAGCTCTCTTTTAATTATTGACCTATAACTGTTAATCTATATATTTCTACATGGCCTTATCTTACCAGAGACCTGGCATATCATATCTTCCCCTTCGCTACATGCCATCTCTCAAGACCTCTTTCTTCTTCCTCTCCCCAGAATTCTCTTTGTCTGCTAGCCAGACTTATATTTCCTGCTTGGCTACTGGCCAGTCAGTGTTTTGTTCATCAACCAATAAGAGAAACATGTATACAGAAGGACATCCTCCAACAAATAACTGGATATATGTCATATCTATTTGTGTTAAAGCACTCAGTTAAATAAATAATGGTTTAAACATATAATTCCTGTTAGTATCTGAATATTAAGAGTAGCAGCTAAGTTGATGCTTTCCTTAACCTTCTCAATGCTGTGACCCATTAATACAGTTCCTCATGTTGATGGTTTGGACAATGGTTCTCATCCTTCCTAATGCTGTCACCTTTAATACAGTTCCTCATGTTGATGGTCTAAACAGTGGTTCTCACCCTTCCTAATGCTGGGACCTTTAATACAGTTCCTCATGTTGATGGTCTAGACAGTGGTTCTCACCTTTCCTAATGCTGGGACCTTTAACACAGTTCCTCATGTTGATGGTCTAGACAGTGGTTCTCACCCTTCCTAATGCTGGGACCTTTAATACAGTTCCTCATGTTGATGGTCTAGACAGTGGTTCTCACCCTTCCCAAAGCTGTGACCTTTAATACAGTTCCTCATGTTGATGGTCTAGACAGTGGTTCTCACCCTTCTTAATGCTGTGACCTTTAACATATTTCCTCATGTTGATGGTCTAGACAGTGGTTCTCACCCTTCCTAATGCTGGGACCTTTAACACAGTTCCTCATGTTGATGGTCTAGACAGTGGTTCTCACCCTTCCTAATGCTGGGACCTTTAACACAGTTCCTCATGTTGATGGTCTAGACAGTGGTTCTCACCCTTCCTAATGCTGGGACCTTTAATACAGTTCCTCATGTTGATGGTCTAGACAGTGGTTCTCACCTTTCCTAATGCTGGGACCTTTAACACAGTTCCTCATGTTGATGGTCTAGACAGTGGTTCTCACCCTTCCTAATGCTGGGACCTTTAATACAGTTCCTCATGTTGATGGTCTAGACAGTGGTTCTCACCCTTCCCAAAGCTGTGACCTTTAATACAGTTCCTCATGTTGATGGTCTAGACAGTGGTTCTCACCCTTCTTAATGCTGTGACCTTTAACATATTTCCTCATGTTGATGGTCTAGACAGTGGTTCTCACCCTTCCTAATGCTGGGACCTTTAACACAGTTCCTCATGTTGATGGTCTAGACAGTGGTTCTCACCCTTCCTAATGCTGGGACCTTTAACACAGTTCCTCATGTTGATGGTCTAGACAGTGGTTCTCACCCTTCCTAATGCTGGGACCTTTAATACAGTTCCTCATGTTGATGGTCTAGACAGTGGTTCTCACCCTTCCTAATGCTGGGACCTTTAATACAGTTCCTCATGTTGATGGTCTAGACAGTGGTTCTCATCCTTCCTAATGCTGGGACCTTTAATACAGTTCCTCATGTTGATTGATGGTCTAGACAGTGGTTTTCACCCTTCCTAATGCTAGGACCTTTAATACAGTTCTTCATGTTGATGGTCTAGACAGTGGTTCTCACCCTTCCTAATGCTGGGACCTTTAATACAGTTCCTCATGTTGATGTTCTAGACAGTGGTTCTCACCCTTCCTAATGCTGGGACCTTTAATACAGTTCCTCATGTTGATGGTCTAGACAGTGGTTCTCACCCTTCCTAATGCTGGGACCTTTAATACAGTTCCTCATGTTGATGGTCTAGACAGTGGTTCTCACCCTTCCTAATGCTGATACCCTTAAATGCAGTTCCTCATGTTGTGGTGACCCCCAACCATAAAATTATTTTCATTGCTACTTCATAACTGTAATTTTGCTATTGTTATGGTTTGTAACATAAATATTTCTGGAGATAGCGGTTCACCAAAAGTGTTTCAATTCACAGGTTGAGAACCACAGCCTTAAAGCTTTAAGATAAGATATAAAGACAAAGTAGGACTTATAACTGTGATGAAAGAATGATTTATCATTTTCTTGGCTTTATTTAGTCTTAATTGGTGAATAAGAATCGACTTTGAGTTATGGTTTTATTCTGATTCAATTGAGAATACTTTCCCCTTTGGTTTGTACTTTGACCTGTTCTGTTTCAGGACATGGGATTTTTGTCTCAAAGTACATGTTTTGTTTTCCTATTGCTGGATGCTGGAGATGTGTCACTAAGGGAATTGTGTTGTTATCAAAGGACATTCTTTGTATAATGAGACTGTTACAAACTACTTGTGAGTTATCTGAAAGGCCCAGATATGGACTATCCTGGTTGTTGTCTGGATACTTGAAAAGAATCCATGTTCTTGCTATGTTAGACAGGATGTTCAATAAATGTCTGTTATTTCAAGTGCATTGTGCTGTTCAACTCTAATTTGGAGTTTTCTTGAGACAGTATGCTATTGAAATTCCTAATGATACTCATGGGTTTCTCCTTTTTGCGGGCTTTTTTGTTTAACATTTTATCAAATATATATTGAAGATCACTAAAAAGTTTAAGATATTGAGTACCACATATAAAATACAGGACTGTCAGGTTGGATAAAGAAGCAAATCCAATCATCTTGCAAGTGTTCCTGGCCAGGAGTCTGGCTTGAGGCCTCTGTCTTCTGCTATACCACCATTAGTGGGCTCTCACTGGGCCTCCTCTTGGATATCTTGTTCTTGTCCTGTGTTGTGGGGACCCTGCAGCTTTGGATCTGTAGGTTTGTCCCCCTTCATATGTTCCAACAGTACATAGATGAGGTGGATGTAGGGATGGGCGGTCACAGTCCTGGTTCTGGGCCTGGGTGGTAGCTATTGTTGGTTAGCCTACCAGCCCTTCCCCATCCTCAGTACCCTGGTGAGCTCTCCAGCACCACCTCAGCTAGCTCAGCGAATGCAGCCTGCAGCAAGGAGAGGACCAGTTCTCCTGCTCTTGTGTCCTCAGATCTGGCCCACCCACACTCACACCGCCAGGGCCAGCTCCACTCCTTTGCCCAGGTGAGGTGAAGGGCAGTCTCTGTGGATTTCTCTAGGGGGCATACTAGGGGCTTTCCTGCCCTCATGGCCGCAGTTTTCGGCCTAGACCTTAGGCATCGGTGGGGTCTTTGGTGGTAACATGCGCCAGGGACATCAACACAGACTCCAGCTGTGGTAGGATCACAGCCCCAGACATGGTCCTTGGCAGCAGTCCATGCAGGGATCTCACCATGGCCACAGGTGGCAGTGCATACCTCTCAGCATGGTCCTTGGATACCAACATGTCTCCAGGTGGCAGCCCAGACGACAGGCTGCTGCATAGCCCTCAGAGGGAACAGGAGTCACAAACATCAAGACAGGCCCCTCAGCTGCCTCAGGGCCTAACCAAGACCTGGGCCCTGGCAAGAGCCCAGGCTCCGACATCACCCTGGACTGGGGTGGCTACTAGGTCATGAATGTTAGCCAGTTCACCGCCCTCACCTCTTCCCAGCCCATGAACTGCTCTGCCTCTCTGTCTCTTCTACTTCCCTACCCTCTACCCACTCACCACAGACTGCCCAGCGCCCAGGATCCTGATTGACTCACAGATGATGCTTGGTTGAGTCCTGCCCACTCCAACTGCAAAGCACTGCTTTGCTTTTATTCTCTCATATGCCGGAGTCTAGAAACCACTGGTGACACTTGGTGTGATGGTGCCTGACCACCCTGCGCCAGAGACTGACGGTTGTTTGTGTTCCCCCAAGAGGTCGGGGTGGGGGGACATCTCTGTCCTCCACCACCTCAGATCTGGAAAGTGCCCCGATTTTAATTCTTACATATGTGTATACATTGTGTGTTTGTACGTTCATGAACCTGTATAGGGGGTCATGGGAGGTTATAAAAGAGGCCTTAAGGTTGGCATGTAGCTAGAGAGCGGAACTGAAGGAAGGGAAGAGAGGAGGGTACCAGAGTGCATGTGTCAGCAATGAAGGGGCTCTGATTGAGGAAGAGTGGGGCACAGCTGGAAAGAGGGGTAGGGGCTTGGGGGGCGCAAGTGGAGGCAGAGGACCAACACAAACAAAGTATGTTCTAAGCAATTGTTATACTAGGAAAAGTAAACATATGGAAAGCACAGAATAAAACTGGGAAGTTCAGGAATGGTAGCATAATACACCAGCAGTTCCAGCAATGAGCAGGCTAAGGCAAGAGGACCTCATGATTGAGGTCAGCTTCAGCTTTATACTTAATGAATGTACATGCCAGCCTAAGCTACATAGTGAGATTTTAAAATTCATAATAAAATAATTTTGAGGGGAGAAAAGATTCTACATCTTGTGAAGCATATATGTATAGTTATAATTTGGTATTTGTTTTTGAGCAATACATACTGTCCGTATTAGCATGCTAAAGATTAGAAAACCCAAATCTTCAAATCATATTTGCGAGTGGCACCCAAAGGATTATATTTCTGGTTGTTATTTAAATTTTGTGGTGTTGAGACAGGCTGTTATTATGTAGTTCCTGCTTTGAACTGACCTCGTGTGCCTCTGCCTCCCCTGCGCTGACTGAAGGTGTGTACCACCATTCCAATTTAAACACATTTTATCTTACACATATATATTTTAAACTCTTTATTTTATGCACATGAGTGTTTTGCTTGCATGTAGGTATATGCACCACACGCATTTCTCGTCAACAGAGGGCGTCTGGCCCTCTGAAAATAGTGTTACAGCTGTTTGTGAACCACTGTTTAAGTACTAGAAATTGAATCTGAGTCTCCTGTAAAAGCCACAAGAACTCTAAACTGCTGAGCCATCTTTCCAGCCTCAATTTAAATGAGTTTTTTATGTATACATAAACAGAGTATTTGTTTCAAGAGATCCCAATCCTTTTAGTCAATATGCCAATCAAAACGTTGTTTGGGGTGGGAGGCTGGGGAGATGGTTCTGTGGCTAATAGTGCTTACTGCTTTTGTAAAGGACCTGACATCAGTTCCCAGAGCCCACAGCTTGCAGCTAACATCAGCTTATAACTCCAGCAAGGGATCCAACGCCTCTGGCCTCATGCCACACCTACACTTAAGTGTACATACTGGATACGGACACACACTCATATGCACGTGTACGTAAAAAGAAGAGAAATCCTTTCATTAAAAAGAAAGTTGTGCATTCCAGTTGTGCTGTTCCTGTTTATACCGCCAGCATTCAGAAAGCATTCCCCTACATATGGTATTGTGGTGGGGGGTTGGGAGGGGAGGGTGTTTAGAGTGCATGGGAGAGGGCAGAGAGGGCAAAAGGGAGGGAAGGAGGGAGGGAGGGCTGGAGGGGAGGGAGGGAGGGAGGGAGGGAGGGAGAGGGAACTGGGATCGACATGTAAAATAATAAATTAAAAAAAAATGCTTTGACTCCAAAATTTAAGTTGAAGAACAAGTTACTGGGGAAAAGTATTTCTATTTTTGTTTCCACAGAAAATGAAAAGATGTGGATTCCTTCCAGACTAATGTGGTTTGATCACGCCAGACCGCCTGAAACAGAGTACCAGGTGATCCTACATTCCAAACAGCTGGACAAAACAGCCCTACAGACTACAGCTAGGATATCTGAATCTTCTTCGAATCCCCCAAGACAGCGCCCCTTACCAGCAGGAAGTAGTTTGGAAAGAACGAAGCCCAAATTCCCAAATATTGTGTATAAATGTTTGTTTTCATTTAATTGGACTTTGTTATATAAAATTAAATAAAAATAAATAAATTAATTAAAAAAAAGAAAGCTGAGGCAGGAAGAATGCTGAATTTGAGGCTAGCCTGAACTATATAATGAGTTCCAAGCTAGCCTAGGGTACAGCATGACATTATCTTAAACAACAGCAACAACAAAAGCAGCTTTTGCCACTGTTTCAGTTTATGAAGAGGAAGGGTTATCTTTAATAGGCTGGCTAGTGTGAGTTGGCCTGTACTCCAGTGAGTATATAGGCAACTCACTTGGACTTGATTTATTTTTTTCTTTTGTGTTTGGGGGGGGGGTAACAAGTGTTGGATGGTGGACCTGAGAGTAATGGGAATCTAGTGTCATCAGGGTGCATTGTATGAAATTCCCAAATAATAAAAATATTATGTTGGAAAAGAATTCCATGATAGTAATCAACTGTCCTGGAAACAAGGTAAAAATATGAAATATGAAAATAGATCCTATTTAAACATAGGCAGATAGGAAGCTTAGTATATACGACTGTTTATGTGTTGAAATAAATACCCAATACATTGAAACTGAGTTTGTATGTGTATGTTGAAACATTTTGTAAATGTCCACCAGTGGCTTCAACATAAGCTGTTTCTGACAGTGATTTACACTGCACCAGCAGCACATGGTTGTTTTCTAAACTTTTAGCAGATACTATGCCTGTTTACTTAAAAGAAAATACTCTTAAGACTATTCCCTCGGTGATGCACACCTACACAGCGGAGTAGTTGACAGTCGGAATATAGCCATGAGAAAGGCATGCCTCTGGCAATGAAAATACAGGGCTAAGTTTCTCACACCCAGACTTTATCCATATTTGACTATGTGTATCACTCTAAATGACACTGTGTAAGTGGACTTCCTTTTTCTTCTAATTGCAATGAATAAAATAATCATCGTAATCCCTTTCTTCTCAATACAGTGAACGTTGTATTGTATGTGCTCATAGCCAATAGACACTTAACTCAGAGTCCCCAATATTGAGGTTTGATACTCTGGCCAGAATATGTGCAGATTTCCCAGGGAATTTGGGAAGGGGTAGTAATGCCTGGAGTAGCTGGTCCCCATCCCGTTAGCGGAACCATTTTCTTTTTCCACTAGCCTCAGCTCCCTAGAGTTTATCCCGGATATTTCAAGACATTCTGGTTCCCCGAGAAAATGCTGAGTGACGCTGGGGTTGAGGGGTTTGCAAAGACTGGGTAGGTGGAAATTGGATTCTTGAACTAGATCACTGTTTGATTTTAGATGAAAGGCAGAAGGAAAGCCGTGATGCAAGCAGATTTTCTCAAACGGGGCAAGGACAAGGCAGCCATCGCTTCTGGTCTTTGTCTCTTGGACACTTTTTTTTTTTTTTCCTTTCCCCCACCACTGGATGGGAGAGAGAGAAGCCTGTGAAGGGGGACTGGCTCTATTTGATAGAGTTCTGGTGGCGACACCGCCACCGTGAGGGCATTTCTGAAAAATTCCCCAAAGCTTTTCCCAAGTCAGATTTTGAGCCATACTCTGGCCTATCAATCCCTAGAAGAGAGATCCCAACTTCTGTTCCCAAGACCGCCCCTTTGGCCCACGTGTGTGGAGTTGGCCTATGGGGAAGTGCAGGCCGGGAGATGCTAGGAAGCGGTGTGAGGCTCTCCCGAGAGTAGGCGGGGCTAAGGAGGCCACCTGCAGGCAGGCCCCGCTTCCAGTCCTTTCTTTCCTCCCTTCCTCCTTGGGGCGCGGAGAAGACCAACACGTGGGACAATTCCAGGTAGCTGGCAAGAGACTTTATGTGCTTGCTAAAAGGTGCATCCTCTTTGTTTTAGAGACTTGGAGACGAGTGAGAGAAGCGGGCCAAGCCAAGAGAAGTCTGGACTTCTAGGAAACCGACCACGCCAAAGGGACCGAGATCGGTGGACGGAGTCCAAGGCCAGAGGTCATCTGCTAGAGGTGGTGTAACTTTGCTGCGCTTTTTCCAAACACGACTGTTGTATGGTATGTTATAAGTCGGAGACGGGTTTTTTTTTTTTTTCTAGAAAATACAAAAGCGGGGAGATTTTTTTTTAAAGCAGCAACATTCTAAAAATTACTAATATTTTAAAAGCAGTAAAGCTATAAATGAGGAACTCTAATGATTTAATGCCCGAAGTCCAAGGGAATTTGCCCATTTCAAATATTTCCACACGCTAAGTGGAGCTATGAGACTGTGTGGCCAGGCTGTTTTAGTTGCTTTTGTGATTAAGGTATCGTTTGTAATTTCTCAAAATTGGAATACTTTTCCAGCAGCAGGTAAACTTTGACCATTTCCTGATATAGAAGGGGTTACTGGAGGGAAGACGAATTGTAGCAGTAATCTCAAGCACTTAGAATCCAACAGTGATTTGCATGGGGGCAAATTGTATGCATCCGGTTGTGTTTAAAGAGAAGCACACATTGAGTACTTGGTTATATACAAACTTTTCTTATAGTTATTGTTTAAAGGGTTATACTTTCAATCCTGGTCACTGTTAAACTGGAGTGACTGCTATTCAACGTGAACATATTCAGCCATTGTTGTATATTCCTATCAATATTGTATTTGTACAAAGACATAGTTGAAAGATTACAGCCACCTACGAAGGGTGTGAATGCATCTGCTGCCCGGTTTTCTTAGAATATATACACGTGTTTCTGAAATCCTAACTACCCTGTTCCTTTTGTTTTTTAAAAAAGAAACATGCCTTTAAGATCAAAACAACTACTAAATTCTGCTACTGAATTCTGTGTGGCAACTAGTTTCTAAACTGATAACTTTTTTCTGCCTTTGTTTATTTTTCAGGTGATAAATATATATATTTATCTGAAGCAAGCGCAATCAAGCTGAATGCCACAAGTTCCTGTTTCCCATGTGTGGTAAGAATGCTTGAAATCTACAGTTTGCAATTTTCAAGAGAAAGATCAAATATCAATGTCAACCTTAAGTTGTTGTTGTGTTTTTTGCTGTCTTTTTTAGTGTTTAAAGACATTTCTTGACATGAAATTTTGGCTAGAGTCCCTATGTTTCTTAAGCTTTAATGTGTAGTACCTGTTTTGTTATCACATGGCAGGTTAGGTAAGGAAGGCCTCACTCTCACTAATAAATCCTTGGAGTGGTAATACTATAGTTATTTTATGTGCTATATAGATTTTTTTAATATTAAGGGGGAAACTAATATTCCTCAATGAACAAGGTCCATGCAGAAACACTTGGAAACTTTATTTATCTAAAATCCAGACCTTTCAAATATTTCAGGGTATTTTAATCTACCCAGAAATCAGAAATGCGGGTTTGGAATTTAAAATGTAATGTGTGTATAAATTCAATTTTGTTAAAAATTTGTTGTAGTGTATCGACTATAAGTACATAATTATATGTGTGTGTGTGCGCTGAAAAAAGTGGGAAAAATTTGCCAAGAATTATCGGTGTTTAATTCAAAGATGTATGGCATTGCTTTGATCAAGATAGGGCAATTTTCTAAATGCTTTGCAAGCACTGTATCTTAGGAGAAAACACTGTAAAACTACTCCTAAGCCTTAAACATAAGAAAGTTACAGGAAGTATTAATGGTTAATGTGTGAAGGAAATGTGCTCCAACAGCAAATGAACCTGTGAGACAAACTCATGTCCCTTTTGGCTGGAATTTATAGCCACTCCTGGAGAGACATAATACTGTGGGGTTGGAATGTGGAGTTCCTTTGATGCTCCATTTAGAGTTCCAGCCATGTTGCTTCCTACTGAACACAAAAGGCCAAAGGTCCTGGTGAGAAAATGAAGGATTCCTCAGGAATCTGATCCTGAGAAGGCCTAAGTCACCTGACTAAATTTGCATTTCTCTGGGAGCAAAATTCCAGAGTACTCTGTTTTCTTAGCCTTGGATCCCTGAGGGATTTCTCAGTGAAGCAAATGACTTGGTAAGAGTGGGGACCTTGGCTGAATGGGGGTGCAAATGTGTCAACTCTCAGAAGACTGGAAATGGAAGTTTTGAAAACAAAGCATAGCTAAGAAACTGGGTGCTACAGGCCTGTATGATGTCCCTCATCAGAGCAAATGGGGAGGCAGCTTTCTTCCCTGGATCCTTCTCAAACAGGTTGGTTTTTCAGCCAGTGAATGGGAATGGAAGTGGCAGGGCTGGTCAGGTTTTCTAGAACAATACTAAGGAAGTTGTTCGCCAGTGCACTGTGAGTGAGATAATCCAGTAAGTCTAGTAGGTTGTTTGTTTTTGTTTGTTTTTCTGGGACAGGGTTTCTCTGTGGCTTTGTCACCTCTCCTGAAACTAGCTCAGACCAGGCTGTACTCGAACTCAGATCCACCCGTCTCCTGAGTGCTGGGATTAAAGGCACACACAACCTACTCCCGACAGTCTAGTAGTTAAGAAGGTTGGCTTTTCGGTAAAGTTAAGTGGGCTTGGGCCCTGAGCAGACCTTCAGTTTCAGCGTAGGAGTTTGGTGGGATCCAAGGGAAGACACTGTGTGTGTGTGTGTGTGTGTGTGTGTGTGTGTGTGTGTGTGTGTGTGTGTGTCGGGGGGGGGGTGGGAGCGATGGGTGGTTGCAGAAATAAGGACAACTTCCAGCTAGGTCACTTACGGGAAGTGAGTCTTGTGGTTCCTAGCCAGTGAAATCGGGGCAAAATCAAAGCACTCATGTCTTTTGGGGGAGGCTCTGAGCATTTCTCCTTTGCTTCCACTACTTGACAGATAAGGCAGGGAGCTGGTACAAGGTGTCCTAGCTGGTGTGCTTTCCCAAGTCTCAGAAGACACTCAGAATTGATACTCCATTGTCAGGAGCGAGGAGAGCCTAAAGCCAAGTGTGTGCCATGCGGCCATACCAGGTAATTCCATCAACAGGGATTCACACAGAAGGTTCAAGTCTTCTCTATGGCTAAAGTGCATGGGAGGCCTGCCCTTTGCTGAACCATAAGGAAGGGTGGGTGGGGCTGGGGGGGGAGGGATTTCGAGGAGGAGAAACTGTGATCAGCTGGAAGAAAATGATTAGTTAATAAAAAAAAGACAGCAATTTGGGAGGAGAAAGAGGTAAGGGATGAGTCTAGGGGGAGTTAAGGGGAGGAAAGGGGTGTGAGTGTGATGAAAATACGTGGCATGAAAACTCAAATAAGTAACAGCTATAGTGGCTATTGCAGTTTTCCCCAGGGCCTAGTGGAAGGTATACTCTAGGTGACTCCCAACCATAAAGTGATTTCCTTGCTCCTTCATGACTGTAGTTTTGCTACTGTTATGAATCATAATCTGTTTTCTGATGGTTTTAGGCAACCCGTGCGAAAGGGTTCAATCCCCAAGGTAGTCTCGACCCACAGGTTGGGGAACTCTAGAGGGACATTCATACCTCAGTTTTCATAAACTGTAAACATGTAAACACCTGTTGTCATTCTAGTAATAAAAAAGTGAAACTCATGATACTGGGAACCTAACTGTTTATTCATGCTATCAGGTATTATTCGACTGCCTGCTGCTTCTTAGCATTTTCTCTGATGAAGTTATGGTCTAGGCCTACCAAGATATCCTCTTAGGGGAATTTTAAGCCCACCAGAAGCCCTAGGTCACTTGGTCACAGCCTAGTAATAAATTTTAAATGTGTCTTAGGATTCACTGTATGAGAACTTCCCTCTCTGTACTGGTGATGCTGTTGATGGTTGACCACTTACAAGGGAGGATGGGGTTTTATTCTGATATAACGCTGTAGTGTTGGCTCACCACTTGAATCCTGTTTACCCAGGGTGTTTCGCCTCCACTCCTCAGCCTTCATCCATGTCTACAAGGACAAAGAAGTTACTGGGGAAGTTGGTGATGGGCCTGGCTGTCCTTGAGGCTGCTCTTGATTAAGGTAAGCCACCGGATGAGTGGAGACATTTGATGAAACAGCATGTTTCCGTGGTCCTGAATAAGATGTGAAAGTAGTAAAGTGGCCCATGTCTTTTTCAGCCCTTTGCAGGTACTCAGAGTAGTGAGAAATGCTGTGCCAGCCAGAGTAAGCTGTGTGCATGGACGTCATAGCTTCCCCACGTGCTACACTAAGGAGGAGGTTTACTGTTTCTGAAGTTAGATTTGTGGACCACCGATAAGCAGCCTGAAGCCCTAGAAATCTTCAGCTGTGAGAACTTTGTATTTGCCAGGCCTTTAATCCTAGCACTCGGGAGGCAGAGGCAGGCAAATCTCTTGAGTCCCAGGCCAGCCTGGTCTACAGAGCAAGTTCCAGGACAGTCAGGATTACACAGAGAGAAATCCTGTCTTGAAAAACCAAAAATCAAAACAGAACAAAAACAATTTTGTATTTTCATACATTTTAATTTACATTAAGAGTCTACGTCTAGCCAGAGGGTGAATAGACGCCTAAAGCAATAGTACCTGCCTGAGTCCCAGGAATTCAAACATAGTAGTGTGACCAATAACAGGAGTGTAAGAGTATGGTTTTTTCCGCTCGCCACCGCTGGTCTTGTCCTGCTGCTGCGCCGCCAGCCCCAAATAATACACAGAGACTCTGTATTTGATACAACATTGTTGGCCCGGCTACTTGTTTTTTATTGGCTAGCTCTGTCTTAAGTATTAACCCATTTTTGCTGATCTATGTCTTTCTCTTACCGGGGAGCTGGCGGCATACTGCTTTCTTTAGACTCTCCATCTTGATTCCTCCTTACTACTTCCCATTTTCTCCTTGTCTCCTAGTCCCTCCTATCTTCCTTTTCTATTGGCCAACAGTGTTTTATTATTAACCAGTATGAGAAACATATACAGAATGACATCTCCCATCACAGGAGAGTGCAGCTATTTCAAAGTAAAAGGTCAAAGGAAAGAAAACATTGCAGGAAGGCATAACAGACCCCTATTTATTCCTTAACAGTTTTTTTTTTTTTTTTTTACTTTTTTTGTTTTTTTTTTTTTTTTTTTTTTTTTTTTTTACATTTTGTTATGTGTGTATTGGTGTTTAGCCTACATGTATGTCTGTGTGAGGGTGTCAGATTCCCTGGAACTGGAATTACAGACAGTTGTGGGCTGCCATGTGGGTGCTGGGAATTGAACCTGGGTCCTCTGGAAGAGCAGCCAGTGCTCGTAACCAGTGAGCCATCTCCAGCCCCCTTACAGAGAGTCTTACATTCACCTGTGCTAAAGTAAGCTACAGTTCAACGAGTACTCCTGTAATGCCCCTCATGTTCTAAGTGAGCAAGAAAATGAAGGTGGGGTCATTGTGTGGAGATTTATAAAACTGTATAAACGCTAACCACAAAAGCAATGCTGTTTATTGATTCACCATTTCCAATGCCAGTGTTTACACCAAGTTAACTTTCTCAGAGACATCTCTTTCCCAAAGGTTGCCTTCTGAATGTGGCACTCCATAGAAAAGGACAGAGGTGGGTAAAAAGGACCAGTGGATTCCTTTCCCTTTTGTGAGGTTGGAAGTGGTATAAGGAAACTGGATCATTTTCCAGGTTTCACATGTACCATAGTGTTTTTGTTTTTGTTTTTTTTTTGTTTTGTTTTGTTTTGTTTTTTGGGGGTTTTGGTTTTTGGAGACAGGGTTTCTCTGTAAAAGCCATGGCTGTCCTGAAACTCCCACTGTAGACCAGGCTGTCCTCAAACTGCCTGTTTCTGCATCCCTAGTACTGGGACTAAAGGTATATGCCACCACTGCCTGGCAACATGTAGTATTTTAAATAATTTCAAAAAAGAAAAAGCCCAGTACCATTCAAAAATATAATTGGAAAATAACCATGTCTTTTCTCTAAAAGTAATCATATTTCTATGCAGGATTTACTGGCATGTATTAACTGCAAACTAGTGCCTTACATTATGGCATTTTTCTTTTTTTTGAGGGGAGAGGACCAGGACTTAAAGCTCAAATTCAAACTAGTCTGGAAATCATGATATAATACTGATTGTCCTCAAATTGGTGGCCATCCTTCTGCCAATCAACTGCCGGAATTAGGCATGATCCATCAAACCTGGTTATGACATTTTCATGAGTATGTTTAGTATACTTTGATAATATGTCATACTTTCTTTACCTTTTCAATATCCCCCAAAAGGCCTCACTCTCAAAAGACCTCACTCTTAATTTTTATGCATATGTAATGCTATCTTTAATTTCTACATCTAATGGCATATGACAAGGTTTGAGATATGAGACCTGAGAAAAGTATAGTAGAAGCAATTGAAAAGGCAAGGATATTGCTTACATTATACAAGTCAAAAATTCATACCAGTGAGACCTACCAGCGTGTATATATAAATGTGTCCACACATGTTGTCTAATAAATACAACAGCAAAATGCAATGGATCAAAGATGAGGTAGATGTAAAGAGCTCCACATGCTGGCTTTTGTTTATTTTTGTGAGCTTTTTGTTTGTTTGTTTTTGCTAAGATGCAAATAGTCTTTGCATATTGGGACTAGAAAGATGGCTCAGAGCTTAGGAGTACGGGCTGCAGCCAGACAGGTGGTGGCACACACCTTTAGTCCCAGCAATTGGGATGCAGAGGCCGGTGGATCTCTGAATTCACAGGCCAGCTTGGTCTACAAGCTGAGTTCCAGGACATATTCCAAGGCTACACAGAGAAACCCGGTCTTTAAAAACAAAACAAAACAAAAAACAGAAAAACTTGTTATTGTTTTAACAATAGCACTAGCTCCTCTTAAAGAGGATCCAGGTTCACACCCTTCTATAACTCCAGTTCTAGGGGATTTGATGTCCTCCACGAGGACAAGGCACATATGTGGGAGACATGCAAGCATGACATTCCTATAAGAAAAGAATAAATTTTTTAAAAGGGAAATATTATGAACTTTACCCCACAAAAAGTCATGTTTCCTGTTAGTACTTAATGCTTACTGCTCTGTGTTGAATGAAGGATTCATGCACCGTCCTCCATGTATAGTGTAATAAAATGGAAATGCTTTGTATATGTTTTTAGGACATATGCAGGAATAACTGGGCATAGCACATGAGAGGCGCGCAAGAGTTACCTACACAGCAGACCTGAGGACAGCCTGGGCTGAGACCCTGTCTCACACAACAGAATGTGGGTAGTTTAAGTCATGAGATGAAATCAACTTAATTAAAAAACACTGATCCTCTTAAGAGTCTCTAATCACTTTTATAATGTTTAACCTGGGGCTAGGTAGAGCTCAGTGCTAGGGCACTCACCTAGCATGTGTAAGGCTGTGGGTTCCATCCGCAGTGATGTATATAAATAACTAAACAGACAAAAAAACTTAAAAGATCCTACTATCACTTCTTAATAGTCTTTCTGGAAAACTGAATTGGGGGTAATTGAGTCCACTTGTATTAGATAAGTTGTAGAGTTCCGAGATTCTAAGGATTGAGATTAAATTCAGAACAAATATGCAGAAACAATTCCTCATGAGACATCATATGTTGGGCATTTTTGATTTAATGTATTTTTATCTAATTGATCATAGAACACAGGAGAACTAAAGATACTTTATGAAATACCTTGTCTACTTGAATTTGTGTTGCTGGTAACCTGCACTTTTTATCCATGACTAGTTTGTAATTTGAAGAAGTATTTAATTCTAAAACCATAGGATAAGATTAAAAATATTACATATTTCAGGGCTAGGTGTGATGGTATTGACTTTAATCCCAACACTCAGGTGTTGGTGGTGGGTAGGTAGGTAGGTAGGTAGGTAGGTAGGTAGGTAGGTAGGTGGATGGATCTTGTTCCAGGTCAGTCTGGGCTACCACAGTGAGACTTAAGGGGAAAAAGTACCCATTCCAAAGAATAGTTAGCATGCTTGGAAGACTTCAAACTGTATTAAGCTGCAGTAAATAATGGGGAAATCTATATGGTCAATTTAAGTAGTAATGGGGAAATCTATCTGAACAATTTTAAGTACAAAGTAACTAGGGTTTAGGTTAAAAGTGAGTGTGTGCCAGCGTCTTTACTGTTTGGGGGCCTGCCACCCTTCAAATAAATACATGGAGACTTATTCTTTCCAGCCGTAGCTTGGCTTAATTCTAGCCAGCTTTTCTTAAATTATCCCCTCTATCTTTAGCCTCTGGGCTTTTATCTTTCTTTATTTTATATTCCTTCCTTTTCTTCTTATTGTATGTCTGGCTTGGTGGCTGGCGCTGGATGTCCACCTTTCCTGTTTTCACTACTCCTTCACTTTTCTACTTATTCTCCCTGCTTGGCATCCCTGCCTATCCTTCTGCTGCATAGCCATTGGCCATTCAGCTCTTTATTAGATCAATCCGGTGTTTTAGACAGGCACAGTAACACAGCTGAACAGTTAAAAAATGTATCATATCTATGCATCATTAAATGTTCCACAATATAAACAAATGTAATATATCTTCAACTAATATTCTCTCTCTCTGTGTGTGTGTGTGTGTGTGCATGTTATATGTGTGGAGAGGGGAAAATTATTTCCATCTAGGGAAAACATACTAATATGGAAGCATGCAGAGTGTGTAGTTGATACAGAGGACCAGAGTAAATACTACTGTGAGTCAAACTGTCACCTTAATGGGCATTTATATACATGTATATAGTATGTAGCACATATAGGTAAATATTAGATGAAATGACAAGTATCTTTTATAATTATTTGCTTACTAAAAATGAGATTTTGAAAATTATATATGTAAATTTTGTCAGACTACTTAGGAACCAGGAATGAAAATGTTATTTTGTTTCATGACCTTTTTTTGTTTTTTTAAAGCAAGATCACACTTTAGCATAGCTTTCGCCTGGCCACACTTGTAGTCTAGGGTGGCCTCAAACTTGTGCTAATCCTCCTGCCTCAGCCTTCAGAGCACTGAGATTACTGAGCTGAATCACTACATTTAGCTCAGGGAGTGGAAATTATTTTGTATACCATAATGTACTAACATCTACTTTTAATACAAATTCATTATAGTATGAGAAAGTACATTTTAAAATTTAGATTCTATATTAAAAGGGCTTAAAGAAAATAATCCAAAAGGTTATCAGTGATCTTCACTGGCTTGTTTGGAATGTCTTATTTAAAACATGGTACTTGGTCTGGAGAGAGGGCTCAGAGGTTAAGAAAACTGACTACTTCCAGAGGTCCTGAGTTCAATTCCCATCAACTGCATGGTGGATCACAACCATCTATAATGAGATCTGGTGCCCTCTTCTGGCATGCAGGCAGAATACTGTATACATAATAAATAAATATATCTTTAAAAAAAACATGCTTCTTTTCTGAGTCTTGGACTTGGATTATGTTAGATCCTAATGAGAACACAGTTTTAATACTTTTCTCTAGAAGACAAATGATAGTGCACAAACACCCAAAGAAGACATAGAAAGCAGTTGAAGTCTATTTAATAACATGACAAACTGCTGTGTTCAAATGCAAATGGAACTATCCAAGTAAAAGCACAGGTCTCATTCCAAAAGGCAGTAAGAGATGATAGTAACCCAAAACACAAATGTTCCACAGTTGAAGTAGTTACATGATATTTTATTGGTTATAAAGCAAAGTCTTAAATCAAAATATTTACCAAGTATGTTGGTAGGGTTACAGGTATGTGGGTTGTAGCCAAGAGGAGAACTCTGATGTACGTTTCAAAACATACCTTTTGGGTTAGCTATTGGTCTGCTAAGAACACATTTTAAGGTTTTGATAGTTACAAGGATGTTAGGCCAGCAGTGAGTAGCTTTCAGAGGAACTGAAAATAGCCCAAGATAGTATGGCTCTGGCTTATAATACCTATTAACTGGGTATTACCTAATTTAACTAACATTAAAGCTCAGTCTATCTGGCCTTGTAGACTCTTTAACACAGACAGCCTGTTTTTCCTTCTATAAACTTTAGTTAATAAAAGCCTAAGAAAAGACTTGTGATTTCTGACTGCCATTAATACACACATGCACAGGAATCCTGCTGTGTATTGCATATAGTGATGAGAACTCCCCGAGCATTCTTAAGGTTTTGGCCAAAAGGCTGCCAACAGTTTAACACACAGTCTTCGGCTTAGGCCTCTTTTCAGAAAATGGAGAATTAAAGAGATTTGAAGACAGACCATAAAAGGACATGGTTTGTTACCTAGAGGTACTCCTGGCCTTGAGATCCCACATTTTTATTTCTTTTTTAAAATTAATTTTTCTTAGGTTTGGACCTTTTTTAAAAATTTATTTTATATAACCAAGTCCATTTAAATGAAAACAAACATTTATACACAATATTTGGGAATTTGGGCGTCGTTCTTTCCAAACTACTTCCTGCTGGTAAGGGGCGCTGTCATGGGGGATTCTAAGAAGATGCAGAAATCCTGGCTGTAGTCTGTCAGGCTGCTTTGTCCAGCTGTTTTGAATGTAGGATCACCTGGTACTCTGTTTCAGGCAGTCTGGCTTGATCAAGGTTAGGACCCTTTTTTTATAACTTGGAAAAATACCAGAGATGTGATACTCAGTGAACAAGAGCAGAGCTGTGGAAGCTAGGTGTGAGATTTTTGCTTTATTATGTCCTTTTCTTGTTTCTTTCATAGACTGGCCAGGACCTCATAGGTTCAGGGTATTCTCCTGCATCAGCTGATACCACAGGTAGTATACCACACGTGGAGGAGATAAAATTATTAGTTCATTTTCAAGACAAGGTCATTTAATATAGTCCTGCCTGTACTAATTTAGTATACTAGGATGGCCTGGAACTCATGAAAATTGCCTGCCTCCCAAGTGTTGGGGTTAAATGCTTGTGCCACGTTGCTCCAGCTAAAACTACTATTTTCTTTTTTAATACTTGATAACCATAGTGATTTTCAGCCTCCGTTTGGTTTCAGGTGAAAAGACAATAAAAAATTTCCCCCGTAAAGATCCTATTTTAGCCATGCTTCCAGGAACTTGAATTAAAGATGGCCTCTTTTTTTTTTTTTTGTTTTTTTTGGTTGCGAAGGGCGGGAGGAGAAGGGCTTGCTGCCCTTAGTGACCCATTATATGAAGCACTACTGCCATCGTGCGGATGTAGTTTCAAATCGAATAGCGCAGTTATTGTTGCATTATAGCGAGGACTTGCCGTTTATGCAAGTTCATTCCATAAAGAAGCCCACCTGGCCCTGATTTTAAACCGATCCACCTTTTCTTCGTCTGCCCTAGTCCAGGAGTTGAGGGCAAAGGTTTGGTGTTGACCTGAAAACAATTTAATTCCTAGTAAAGAAGTCGGGAGCCTCCCATAGCTTTCAGGAAGTTCCTCATCCGGAAGTTATGGGGCGGGACTTTGGTTGTGGAAGGCTTGAGCCCTGAGTGCCTTAGTAGCCTGTTGTATCTTTTATTTCTCTGACCATTTTACCTTTTCCCGAAGCAGCATAACAGCATACGAAATTGACTAATTGAAAGTGTTACCCCCAACTCCCTGGATTTGTTTTTTATTTGTTTGTTTTGAGACAGCTTTCACAGAGTCCAGGCTGCCCAGGAACTTAATGAAGCCAAGCTCTTAATCCTGTTATTTCTACCTCCACCTCCCAGCTTCCAGGAACATATCACCGTGCCTGTTTGAAGTTGCTACTTTAAAGCTGGATATGTGCTTGCTTAGGTATATGGACACAGCAAGGAGAGCAAACATAGAAGTGCTAGGGGCCATGCTAGATGACAAGAAAGCTGCCATCCCATGTGTCTGAGAAGTGCATACCGGAGGGTTACACATTTAAGGCCGCCCTGAGCAATTTAGTGAGACCCTGTTGCAAAATGAAAATTTAAAACTGGGATGCAGCCTTAGATGAGTAGCGCAGTGCTTGCTAAGCATGCACAGGCTTGGAGTTCATTTCTTCCCTTGCTATACAACTTAGAGTTTAGGTTTGGGGCCAGTAAATACTAGGTCACAAGGAAAGAAGCAGTGCTAATATTAACATCAAACAAATGCACTTGAAGTTTTTACTTCCAAGGATAACTGCAATGGTAAAATAAGAGTAGCATCAAATTGATCAATTGAAGTCAATTCACATCATTAATGTATTTATGATCAAACTATCTTCCCATAGTTGATCCTGGTACTTTCTAGGAATTTTTAAGATGCTAACAATTATTGGTACTGACATGTCAGCTACGCCCATTTTTTATTTGTTTAGTTTTGTTTGGAGGTAAGGGACTACCTTACCTCTTGCCTATGCCTGGCCTGCAACTGTTTATATGGGGGACAGGGTGGTCTCAGACTCCTTGGGCTCTACCTGTGTTTGCCTCCCCAGTGGATGGAGTGCTGGGACCAAAGGTATATGTAGCACCATGCTGTTTTATAATTGGATTTTTTCATGTTTGTCAGTAAATCAAAATAGTTTGAATTGATGCTTACACCGTTTGATAAATTGTTAGGTTTAGAATTACAAGACATCTAAGCTTTTAAAAATACTAATGGTTTTATGTCATTTTTCTGCTTTTATCTTCAGGACTCAGTAGAATTCTGAGAAATGAAATATTTTCTGTTATTCATGGTGTTAGAAATTCTCTTGCTATTTTCCCACTCACCATTAAGTTACATGTATATTAATTGAACAGAATAATATTTGCCATTCCTTTCACTCACTCATAGCATGCTTGTGTTGTATTCATCCCTATTACCCTAACGTAACATCTCTTCTCCTTTTCCCATTCTCTAGTCAACCCCCATCTACTTTTGTGGCCCTTATACTGTTTTTTCTAAATGTTATATCTTATTTTCAGTAGATGAAAGACTAAATGTTCACGAGCCAAACATATACAACAACAAAGAAACAGTATTCAATTTTTACTAATGTAGATAAGGCTAACTGGTTAGGATCATTTGATGCTCATTTAAATATATATGGGGAAGCAGTTGTGTTTAAGGGATGAATTATGAGACAAAGTTTGGGCAACTTCTGATTGTGAATTATATATATTTGAGGAATTTGCTGCTCAAAGTGAGATATTGACATGACTTCCAAGAAAGATATCTATCTGAGCATGCCTTTTAGGAATCCAAAGCAAATAGATGCCTCCTGTTTTGTTTACTTTTGCCCAGTAAATGGATAGGGACTAATTGACTCTAATAGTGACAAGCTCCTAGACCAAACTGTCTACTTTTCTCAGCCTCTCCTTGAAATAAGAATAATTAAAAAAAAAAAAATCCCGTCTCTTTATTTTTTTGAGAAGGGAGTGTCTCATTTCCTGTTTCTGCCTTGTGCTAGGGTTACGTCATGTGCAACCATGCTTGGTTTGCTGTGCTGGGATGGTGTCCATGGCCTCCCTGCTTACTGAACAACTATATTCCCTCCAGCTATACCCCAGTGCCTCCGAACCTTTATTTCTTTATACTTGAAACTCATCTTTGGACACTCCACTTGGTCAGTTTGGTTATAGGAAGAATCTTGTTATTGTGCCATTAGCAAGACTCCCCATATATTATGACCAGATGTTTTCCATGCCCTTGTTCCCCCTGCCCCCACCTCTCCTATTTAGCTCCTTGGCTATAAATCCCCAGCTGCCTTGGCTCTATCCAGGCTTGCCTGGTGAAAATTCCTATTGCAATAGTCTTGGTTATTTTAACAATAAAATAAGTTTGTCATTGACATTGGTAAGTCAAGTCAGGATGCATGCAGATGGCCTATGGCTGCCATTGACTTTTTTCTGAATTCTGTTACTTCTTTTAGGCCCAGCTCATGAAGATTTGTTTGTTCATAAAGCAACACTTTGATAATTTGGGTTACCAAAGATATGAGACAAAGCAGAGACCGGTAGTGTATAAGCTAAGAAATCAACACTGTTTCTGAGAATGGTGGTGAGAGAAACGGACCACAGTTTGGTTTCAGAAGGAGACGAAAAATTTACTGTGTGAGCTTGTCCATCCCAAGTAAGTATAAAGAAGCTTCCATGTTTCCCCTTGCCTTTGTGTCTGATTAGATTTTTTTTTTAAAACGGAATGGGCGGGGGAGGTGCGGCCAGTTGTACGTATACCTGGCGCACTACTGCCATCTTGCGGGAATAGCTTCTTAAAAAAAAGTCTGGTTTGGTGGTTCACCTACTGGCAACAGTTATTTAATCCCAGCCCCTGAAAGGCCTAATCTGCCAGATTTGGTGAGTTCTAGGCTGGCTTGGTCTCCATCGTGCAGGCTGGCCAGGTCTGCATAGTGAGTTCCTATATCAAAAAGTGAAACAATAGTGTTGTGACAACTTCATTTCCATGAGCTCAACAGTTAATCCTGCCTGTGGGGAGTTCCAAGAGGCTTGCACTTGGTCACCAGTCACTTTTTTTTTATGCAGATGGATCTGGACATTGGACCAACAGCTCTCAGGACACGATGACAGAGGAAGTCAAGGGGTGGGATCTCCATTCCTCACAATTTGATTGTCAGGCAGGTGGGTTTCCTGTAGTGTCAAATATATACCAAATGTTTCCAAACTTCCTTTACAGTCCTGTCCATTATATTCTGACAGAGACCAGGAGGACACCAAGTCTTGGTATTGCTACATGGAAGACAGTTCTTGATCTAAGAGACAGGGCCTGGAGAATAACCTTAAAAACGTGCATTTGTCACTCAAAGGTTTCAAGCCTCAGAATCGAGGTCCTGTCCCATGACTTGCTGTGTCTGTATTCCCTGGAAGCTTCTGGTCCGTGTACACAGGCGTCTGATGTTCCAGGTTCTAAACAAAAATAGTTATTGGGTCAGATAATATTTAGGGCCTAAGGAAGAATGTGCAAGGCCGGCCTCCATCTTGGAACACAGCTCAGATTCCCAGCAAAGAAGCTGGTAATTGTGTTGCGTTCTTTGAAACTTAGGCCGCATGATGGCAGTAGTGCTCCAGAAAGCGCCAGAACCGCCATCTTTGCCTCCTCTTCCCCCGCCCTTCTTTGTCTGAAAAAATAAAACCGCCATTCTGAAGTAAAAAGTGGCCAGAAGTTAGGCTGTCCTCCATTTTGTGGAAATCAGTGGAGCTCCTTCCTAGAGCAGCCATTTTACTTTCGTTTTCCTTCTCAAGCCAAATAAGTGGCCCAAACTGCTCCGTCTGTCCATACTTTCGTCTGTCCATACTTTCTTTTCCCTAGATAAATTTTTACTGGATTTTGTTCGCTAAGGTGTGTTTTATTTCACTCAGTGGTACTTGCCTCTTTAATGCTGTAAATGTAGTGGACAAAGGCAGAGAAAAAGAAGAAATTGCTTAAAACCAATGTGAAAATTCAAATTCCCCTTTAGATAATTTTTTTAGTTCTGCTGATTGAAACGTGAGCATATTAGGCAAGCCTGTTTCTTATACCTTACACCTTAAACCCTTAAGTATGTATATGTCCATATGTTATATATACTTACATATATAGTACTGAAGACTGACACATTTGCACTGAAGATTGAACTTGAGACCTCAGGCAAGGTGGACAAGTAAATACTCTACCATAGAGCCACGTGTGAAGGGCATTTTCTTTTTTATTTTGAAGCAGGGCCTCCCAGCGTTGCTTAGGAACTTACTATGTTGACTAGGCTTCTGTGAAACTTAAATTCCTTTTACATCATGCATGCCCTGCCCCTCTCTCCCCAGTCAAGGTCTGTCTTTGATTCAGGGTGGGCTTCAAGTCTCAGGTGCCTGGCCTATCTGGGCTCTGTCTGTCTGGGACAAGAAGTCTCTTTTATCATGCCAGACCCAAATAGTCACTAGCCTGATTACTCCTAGACAAGCAGAAGTACTTTCTAGTTTTGTGTCGAAACACACTGGAAAGTTTGGCCTGAGCCATAGGAGATGCATGATAGCTGACATTCTGACATGCCACTCACATGCTATACTTCATACAGTTTCTGTCAGATTACCGAGTTCTGTCTCATTTCCTCCGATGAAATTTCAGTATTTTCTACTACTGTAAATGATGCTCCACTGTTTACTGTGATTTTTATCGGGGACAGGTACATATACAGGATTGCTAACTAAATCTTTGGTAGAGTACCTGGTAGGTTCATTAGTAAGTTTAAGAAAGATGCCTTCATAAAGTACTCCCAAAATGATATGCTGGTCATAAACAAAGGTGGTTCCAAAACTTGCTTCAAAGCAAGCAATAACCATTTGGAATATCTATGTACAAATCATTTTACACACACACACACACCTACCTCTAGATTTTATATTTTATTTAACAAAATAACTAAATCTATATGAAAATTGTATGGGCTAGGCATGTTATAGTTTTTTTTTTGATTAGATCAGTTTGCTTTTAACAAAGATGTGAGGAAATTGAGTTTGTATGAATGTCAATCTTGGTTACCATCAATGTAGGCCTATACAAAAGCAAAAGCTGAAAATACACTAAATAATTACTTTAAAAACGTAGACCCAGTGGGGTGCTTTGGTTTAAGTTAGGGCCTGTAGTCCAGGCTGGCCTGGAAATTTGCAGAGATTGGTGTGAACAACCTTATCAGGCCTGTGAGATATTTTGCTTGTTCTCAACCTTCCTATTGCTGCAAACCTTAGATACAGTTCTTGTTGTGACACCCCTCCACAGCATAAAATTATTTCCACAACTGTAATTTTACTACTGTTACAAATTATAATGTAAATATTTGATACACAGGATATCTGGTATTTGACCACCCCTAAAGGCTCGCACGTAACCCACAGGTTTAAAACAAGCTGTGGTTTGATTGCCTGTATCCCAGGTTTCCTCTGTTGAAAGCAATCAGCAAGATGGGCCTTGGTGGTGCACGCCTTTAATCCCAGCACTCAGGAGGAAGAGGCATGTGGATCTCTGTGAGTTCGAGACCAGCCTGGTCTACAAGAGCTAGTTACAGGACAGCCTCCAAAGCCACAGAGAAACCCTGTCTCGATTGTGTTAATGGTGATTGGGTGGTGATCATGGCACGAGGACTCTGCTTCCATGAATGGAGCTTTGAGAGGGAAATATACTCTTTTTGAGAGGCAGTCTCTTAGGAAACCCTGGTGTGGAGCAGGCTGGCCTGGAAGCTCCTGTGAGACTTCTGCCTTTGCCCCTGGGAGTTCTAGAATTTCTAGGTGTAGGCCATCATGCCCAGCTGACAGGAGATTTGTTAAACATGTGTTAACCTGCCTGTCCCTTAAGGCAAGTGGAGAAATGCCCGGACTGGTGCAACCCAGGTGTTAAAAATGAAGTGAGGGCCCACCAAAGGGCCTGCAGGTGCTTGGACGAGCAGACAGAGGAAGTGTAGGGTGGGGGATGGTTCCTTCTAACTGGAAAATGACAAAAAAAAAAAAAAAAAAAAAAAAAAGAAGGTTCTTGGTGGGGAATCTCGTTTCCTGCTTCATGTAGTGTGAGTCCGAAGCTTTTAAGTAATGTCATCTGACGATCTAGCCCAAGCTACCCTGAGACATTCTGTAGCCCAAGCTCCGCTCAGTGTTCCATGGCTTAGTTGCTGAGGGAATGTGTAAGTACAAAAACAATACAGTATAAAAGCAGTAACATGTAGATGGAGTTCAGCCACGTGAAAGAGTGATGGGCCACCAATGAGGGGAAAGGCTTGTGCCCAGTGACCGGATGAAACACGGAGAGAAGACCAGGGATGTCGCTAATTGGAATTCATAGTCACTGCCTAGATCACGGCGATGGCGTGACATCAGCAAGGCCAGGCCAATACCAAGTCATGAGGCAGGAACAGATAGATCTTAGGAGTGTCTGGTGTTTAGAGGCTTGGGGAGCCTGAGGAGAGTGTGATGAAGAAGGCTTCCTACTTGTATTACATGCACAAGGAAGATGAGGAGCAAGAGTTTAAGGGTTAGGGGAGGACTGTTTGGGACTAACGTGGGACACATGGTGTCAGCCTGTCCAAAGAATGAAAAGGGAGAAGAACAAGGAAAGGGTTTTTTTTTTTTTTTCCAGCAATGTGAATAATATACTTAGGGTAATATTAACTAAAAAGATAAGAGTGTTATGAGTGCATTGGAAATGACCAAATATTGCCAAAAGTTTCAAGGTAACCTACATAAGTAACAGAGACATGCTGTGTCCATGGGGTACAAAGGTATAGTTAGGTGCTGTAGCAGGCATCATTGTTGTGCTAATAATCATTGTGCAGTAATGGAACGCCTGATCCCAAAGTTCATGGAATTTTGAGGAGCCAAGGACCCAAAATCATCTTAACATTACAAATATACAGCATGTACATTTCATAACAGTATCAAAGTGTCGTTCACCAAGAAGAGTGTTATATAGTTAGGGGCATGGAGACAAGTCCCTGAACTCTATTATTGCAAGGTCAGTAATACATTCATAACAGTGGGATCAATCTCAGACAGAATCTCAGAATCTAGCCCAAGCTACACTGGAACACATTATGTAGGCCTAGCTCCTCTCAGAGTTCCATGTCTGTCTTGCTAAGAGAAAGATAGAAAGTATGATAAACAACATAGCGTAAAAACAACAATGTGTATACAGTTAAGCTGGAGGAAACCGTGGTAGGCCACTAATGTGGGGAAATGCTTGTGCCTATGCTCCAGTATGATATGATGAAACTGAGAATATCAGTGATCCATCCAACTGGAAATCAGAGACATTTCGATTGTATGTTTCTCCAAGTAGGGATTTGTATAACATTTGATGTTGCCACTTAGCTGGACCCTCTTTACAGTGTCATTGAAGCCAGCCTCCTACTGGACACACAAGGCCTATATTCTACATCGCCTATGGAACATGACACCCAGGGAAGTTTCGGTGTGAATCTAGGTGACAATTAGACTTGCTTTCCTTCAAGACCAGAGGCAATAAATAGCATTTTCTTTTCCTGCCTAGAACTGGATGCTGAAATCTGCCACCCAGGAGCATTAATGGAGGGATACTGTTGCTGGTACAGACCAGGTGAAATGCAAGATTTGACCATTGGCAGGACACTGCCTTCTTCAAAAGAGAATATGGAGGAGGAAGAGGGAAAGGTGGGTGCCTCAGATCTCCCTTTCATCTCTCTTGCCTTGTTTTTATAATATTTATTTATTCATTTATGTATGTATTTATTGCCTTTTGGTACTGGAGTTCGAACACAGGTCTAGATCCATTACCTGTGTCATTGATGTAAAATGAGAACTAGAAGCTAAATTCTAAGAGTGCCACGTGTTTCCTGATGAACAAAGAAGGCAAGGCCCACTCCTTTACTAGACTGGCTATGTGTTGGAGTTTTTTTCAGACTGGAAAGGCGGGAGCCCAGAGCCTATTGCCTGGCCTTTCCATGCTCTGGGGTATCACTGCCATCATGCGGATGTTTCCTGAATAACTTGCCCGGTACACACGCTGTAAACATTTTTCTTCAGAGAGGCTCAGGGGTATTCTTGAATGGCCAAGCTTGCTTGACCTCCTACAGTTTTTTTTTTTTCCTTTTCCTATAGGTAGATTGGAATCAAGGGAACTTTTAGACACTGTTGACCGAGAGCACTTAACCATGTTACGGCTGTGCTGAGGTCCAGGGATGAGGGTCGGGACTTTATGCAGCTCAGCTTGGACTATAAATCTACCAGCTGGTGTCCTAGCGCAGGAGGCACTTCCTTGTCCAGGTTCTGGTGAGAAAAGTCCTTTTGGGGACTTGAGGAAAAGTCAGGGAAGCCCAAGTGGGCACCCAAAGTTACAATAGTTGTCAGTAATTGGACTGAGGGCCCAGTTACAAGGCCCAGCTGAGCTGAGGTCTAGGAACAGGAAGTAGAGGGGCGGGGTCTGCAGCGCCCAGCTGACAGTCTGCCCTGGTGTTCAAGGCTAGGAGGCGCCTCACTCTCCAGGTTCTCCTGAGAGAACTCTACACTCTGCATTTGTGTTGAGGCCTGAGGAGAAGTCCGGGAAGCCCAAGTGGGCACCCACAGTCCTTCTAGCTGTCAGTAATCGCCATTCTGCACCACCGCTAAGCTAAGAATCCTGGGAAGGCGGCTCAGCCGCACTGTGAGTTCTGATTCTCCATCCGCACGATGGCAGTAGAGCTCCAGGAATGAGCCTGTGAGCGCTCTTCTCCCGCCCTTCCTGTCTGAAAAAACGCCAGGCAGAGAGGAAGAACCAAGAACATGGCTGCCCTGCCTTTTGCCCAGATCTGAGTATGTGGAAAACCAGTATTTTTGTGTCTTATTTTCCACATTCAGCCAAAGTGAGGCCTAAATTTAATAATACATCTTTCTTATAGGGAATGGAATTGTAGGAAAAATTAGTGTTGATAATGAGATCCATTTCTTTTACTGTAATGATTTTATTAATCATTTTTTGCTGAATGTATACTATGCTTGCGAATCCATTCTTGATGTTAAGAAAATTAACTATAAACATCAAATACATATTCAGTAATTTGATGTTGCCTATGTACTTCAGATTCCACAATCTCTAAGAGAAAAAAAATGCTCCTAAAGCCTGCTTCTAGTACTTGTACCAAAATCTCCATGTTGCATTCACATGCTATATACCAATAGACCACATATACTTCTGTAACTCCAATGTGAGGTAGTTTCATATACTATATGATCTCGTTAGACAGCAAACATGTAAATAGTCAATTAAAATAAAGTAAAACCAAACAAATTGAATCTTGACAAAAGAACTAAACAAGAAAAGGAACTAACCAGTTTGTGGTGGTTCCTGCATTTAATCCCAGCAGTGGAGGCAGTGGCAGACAGATCTGTGTGAGTTCAAGGACAGCCTTGTCTAAAATGCAAATTCCAAGATAGCTAGAGCTATTATACAGATAAATTCTGTCTCAAAAGAACCTAAAAGGAAAAAAAAAAATAAATGGAGCTAAAGAAACACATAGATGTAGTGCCCACACTAAGATCTGTTCCACGAATTGGGCTAAGCCCTAGAGATTGAAATAAAGAGAAAAGACAGCAGGTCATTGGTTCATTGGCAATGTGGGAATGCAGAAGGGTGGATGCTCTTTATGGAGGGGATGGAAGGGCCTTAAATAATGACTTATAGCACAGTGGAAAGTGACAGGATTTTTAGGCATAGCTCCTCCCTATGAGGCGTGTGTTATTAAAACAGGAAGAGTACCAGTAACAGCTTTCGGGCAAGGAATTTTGGCCAACAGCTTCAGGCTTGCTTAAGGTGTCTCAGAGGTTCATGCAGGGCCCTACATATAGACACAGAAATGTGTTTGCACTCACAAACTCTCATAAAAAACCAAAACCAGAATCCAAAATATATATACTTAATAAGAACCAGAGAGCCTCCAAAGATGTCATTGAGTTTTATGTTGGCCATGGCGCCTGCCCTTCAGAGTGGTTTGTTTTACCATTGTGAGTCCTTTGAAGACAACTAATTTTTCATTTGCAAGTTGCTGTCAGTTGGAAAGAGTTTTTGGTTAGATTTGTCAACTTCTGCTAATAGCTCCAGGACCTCATCTGGAGCAGACCCCTGAAGGCCTGCATGCTGCCTCAGTCTCTGAGTTCACATGCTGTAGACATGTTGTGTTCCGGAGGCCTTAATGGTGTCCTCCATCCTCTCTTGCTCTTGGGCTCTTTCATCCTTCTTTTCTTGAGATATCCCTGTGCTCTGAGGTGAGGGATTTCATGGAGAAACTTTATTTATTTGATTCTGAGGGAGGGTGAGTATTTGAAGGTTTCTAACTTTCTCCTTAATATTTTGCTGTGGCTCTCTGTATTTCCTCCCATCTCCTCCAGGAAGAAGCTTCTCTGATGATGGCGGTATGTGTGTGTGTGTGTGTGTGTGTGTGTGTGTGTGTGTGTGTGTGTGTGTGTAAGTATCTGTAATAGCTGAGTAATATTGCATTGTGTAAATGTTCTAAATTTTCTTAATCCATTCAAACCTTGATAGACGTCTAGGTTAGTTCTGATTTCTGGCTGTTATGAATAGAGTAGCAATGAACATAGTTTAAGTAAGAATCTCTGTAGTAGGGTGAAATATGGTTTGGAGATAATATACCTAGCCTCTCTGGGTCACTATGTTGCCACATGGTTATCTTATAACTTAGAGAAAATATCTGTTTACGAGCAAGTACATCCCATGTTTGTCTTTCTGTGTCTGGGTTACTTAACTCAGGACATTTTTTGTTTTTTGGGTTTTTTTTTTTTTTTTTTTTTTTTTTTTTTTTTTTTTTGTTTTCCTAGCTCCATCCATTTTCCTTCAAATTTCCTGATGTCATTGTTTTTAACATCTGAGTAATACTCCCTCTTGTAAATGTATTACATTTTTTTGATGCATGCTACAGTTGAGGGGCATGTAGGATTTTTCCTGGTTCTGGCTATTACAAGTAAAGGTGCTATGAATTTTGTTGAGCAAGTGTCCTTATACCATGCAGTTTTTATTACTATAGCTTTGTAGTACAGCTAGAGATCAGGGATGGTGATACCTTGGCAGTTCTTTGGATTAAACAGGATTATTTCAGTTATCCATTTTTTATTCATATATAAAGTTGAGTATTATTTTGTCAAGGTCTGTAAAGAATTGTGTTGAGTTTTGATGGGTAGTATGTAGAATCCGTAGATTGCTTTTGTTAGGACGTCCGTTTTTTCTATGTTAATCCTACTGATCAATGGATTTGAGAGATTTTTCCATCTTCTGATATCTCTCTTCTTCAGTTTCCTTCTTCAAAGGTTTGAAGTTTTTATCATCTTCCCCTTGCTGGTTTAGAGTTACCTCAAGAATAAGTTCTTATAAGGCCCAAACTTCACTCTTCTTTTCACATAGAACCCTTCGAACTTCCTAGAGCAGTGAATAAAATATCATTTCAAATGCTAGTGATACAAAGAGAACACACCCAATGACAACATGGAGGGCAGAATTTAACTCATGAGAAAATACGATCAATGGAGGTGATAGGTTGAGGCCACAATTTGGTTTCACAGAGAACACAAAGCAGCCATATATCTAATTAGTGCTTTCTTTTCCTAAACAGAAGGGTGAGAGAAAGCATCTCAAAATGACAGTTTCTTTAGCATCAGTCTACCTTCCTGCCCTCTCATCACAGTAAAGTCTGTAGAAGCCCGGCATCAGTCTACCTTCCTGCCCTCTCATCACAGTAAAGTCTGTAGAAGCCCGGAGAATCTGGTGCTTTATACTGGGCCTCCAAGAATTCCTCTAAGACCATAGAAATAAAGGTATTATAATTAACCATAGGTATTGTAATTGACAGAATGGTTACATTTAATATTAAAATCCTTTTGGGCTGTTTCCCCTGAGAATCTATTAATTGGTCCTGAGTGCATCAAAATGAATAGTTGGAGATGCCTTGAGATTGCTTATTTTGATACGATCTCTTTCCATATTTTTCTTATAAAAAAAAAAAAGAACTGTCTTGTTTTCTCAATCCATCTGAAAAAAATATTTAGAATTATCAGTTTTACAAGCAATGAAAGTGTAAATTTGTGGCTGTCAGGGGGATTCATAAAAGACTAAAGATAGTCTCTTACCATTTTTTGCCTCTTTGTACACAGACTGGAATTGTGGTATTTGTGTCAGATTCTGTACATAAACTATGTATAATGTAGTCCAATATAATTACAGGACAAAGATTCAACTGATTGATCTGTAATTAGAATTTATACTCCTTCCCATATATGTGTTACTCTAAATGTTATGGCAAATAAATGTTAAGATTTATTTAGGTCATTACATGCCAACCCGGACACCCATTTCCTGTTGCCTGGATCACTGCAGCCATGTTCTTGGTTCTTTGTCTCTGCCTGGCGTTTTTTTCAGACAGGAAGGGCGGGAGAAGAGCGCTCACACGCTCATTCCTGGAGCTCTACTGCCATCGTGCGGATGGAGAATCAGAACTCACAGTGCCGCTGAGCCGCCTTCCCAGGATTCTTAGCTTAGCGGTGGTGCAGAATGGCGATTACTGACAGCTAGAAGGACTGTGGGTGCCCACTTGGGCTTCCCTGACTTCTCCTCAGGCCCCAACACAAATTCAGAGTGTAGAGTTCTCTCAGGAGAACCTGGAGAGTGAGGCGCCTCCTAGCCTTGAACACCAGGGCAGACTGTCAGCTGGGCGCTGCAGACCCCGCCCCTCTACTTCCTGTTCCTAGACCTCAGCTCAGCTGGGCCTTGTAACTGGGCCCTCAGTCCACAGCATCCAAATTAAGACTAAAAGGTCTCATTATTCCACTCTACACAGAAAAATGTAGTAGAAAATGGAAGCAGGCCGAAGTAGGCCCTTTAAGAACGTCCCTGACACTCACCCTTGAAAACGGTTGGAAGTATGTTCGGGGAAGCAGTGTGTGCATGTGCAAGGTGTGTATGAAACCCTTTCTGCAAGATGGAGGTTTTATCCCACAGCAATGGGGGCTCCAGTCTGATTCCTCTCCGCTCCCGCCTTTCCAGTCTGAAAAATACAGCAGAGAGTCCAGCAACTGTAACAACCCTGCCTTCTTCCAACAAAGAGGGAAACTGATTCACTGAGAATTTAGCCTGCATTTTAATTTTAAATGACTGACACAACTAATGGATCTGTTCCTTCTTGTCACTCCACCATGAAAACACAAAAGACACAAATCCAAGTAATGCAACGAGAAAAGAAAGGACATGGAGATTATGATCTCAGTAAGAGGGAAAGACAAAGAAGTTGGAGATCTGGGCTGCACTTGTAGGTAGAAGAAGAATATGCTGCCAATCAATCCCATCTAGAAAGGAGGAAACCTGGTTATTGTCAGATTGACTCCATAGATCCCCTGGGTAGTGAAAGACCTGCAGAGCATGGACCTTCATGCTCCCAATTAGGAAAGGCGACACACCAAATCACTCACTAGAAGCGGTCTGGGTGCAAATAGCATGAAGTATTTTTATTGCAAGTGCACTGGGGTCCACAGTCATATGCCATGCAGGGGGAGAGGACTGAGGACCTTGAGGACAGAGTTGAGATAGCCTTTATAGAATTTACATCAACGCTAACAAGGCCAGTTTCAAAGCTAGCCTGTTATTTTTACTAGGCCTAAAAGCAAGGTCATGGGACAGTTCAAAACTTGGATGCTTAATAGGGTCCTATGTTACAGAGATTTCATAGAGAACACAATTTCACAAGGCAGGATTGTTAGGTACCTGCAAGGTTAGGGGTTGTCTTTCTCTAGACAGTGGCCCAGTGGCCTTGTCCTTAAGATAATGGGGGTCAGGGGGAATGTGCTCTTCATTCAAGGAATTATCTATACCTATTGGCAGAAGCATCTGTTCTTTCTAGTTTTCCCTTCTTGCCATGAGTCCTGTCTCTTAGTCATTCATTTTCTTTGTAGACAGGATGGCCTATAACAATTAGCAGACTGTTGTTGTGGTTAACAACATTCCTCAGAAACTAGGTGGTTATGAGTAATAATAATAATTTCCAGAAACCAGCCATCATGACCAAGCTATTGCACGTGTTTCCCACCCCCCCCCAGCTTTTCTTGTTTCTAGGGTGATTTTTAAATACATGCTAATGAATATTTTTGAATTTGTAACTTTTAGTGGTCATTAGAGAGTTAGGCTGTATTTTCATCCATTCCGTTAGCATACTCTCATCCTGATCCAGGCAACAGGAATTGGGTGTCCGGGTTGGGTTGACTACCATCCCATAATGAATGACCTAAGGAGTAGGTTCTGTAAAGCTAATTAAAGTCTTAGGAACATCTCTTCCTCCCATTTTTAGGAGTTCTACACAAAAACTGTCACATATAAGTGGAAGGCCTAGCTCTGTCTAATACAGGCTCCCTGGTTGTTGGTTTAGACTTGAGAGTACCTTTGAGCCAGGTTGTTTCTGTGGGTTTTCTTGTGATGTCCTTGACTACTCTGATTGTCACAATCCTTTCTCACTCTTCAGCAAGATTCCCTGAGCTTGGCCTAATGTTTGGCTGTGGATCTCTGCATCTGTTTCCATCAGTTACTGAATGAAGGCCTTCTGGTGACAATTACTTTAGTCACAGATCTGATCACCGGAGATGGCCAGGTAAGATTGTGTATCCACTAGTGCAGGGATTCTTAGCTGGGGTCATTGTTGTGGATTTTTTGGTTCCTGCCTGATGCCAAAATGTTCCGACTTTCCAGTCATTTCTGAGTACTCTTCTTCCACTACTCACCCCCGGCTTGAACCCTCAGCTCCCCAGGATGTCTTCTCCAGTTCCTTTTTCCAGTAAGGTGGAATCTTAGAATTGTTTTGATGAGTTGATTTCCCTGATGAGTAAGGAGGATGATTATTATATGCTTTTCAGGCCATTTGGGATTCTTCGGTTGAGACTTCTTTTTAAGTCAGTAACAAATGTGTCTGTTTGTTTGTTTGGGGGGGGTTTGTTTCTTAAGTACTTTATATATTGTACAGCTCAGCCCTCGCATGTGGGGTTGGTGAAACTCTTACTTTTCTGTAGGCTACCATTTTATCCTACTTAACAGTGTCTTTTGCCTGACAGAAGCTTTTCAGTTTTATGAGGCCCAGTTGATTAATATTGGATCTTATTGCTTGAACTATGTGTGTTGTGTGCAGAAAGTTATCAACTGCCCCTAAGTGTTCAGGATTATTTCCCACTTTGTCTTGTATCTGGTGCAGTGCATCTGTATTTTCATTGAGGTCTTTTATCCTCTTGGAATTGAGTTTTATGCAGGGCTATCTATACTTGTATTCACGTACTTATATTTTTCTACAATGGTGGCATCATATTGTACCAGCAGCATTTGTTGGAGATGCTGGCTTTTCTCTATTTCATGATTTTGCCTTCTTTGTCAAAAATCTGCTGTCCATTGGTGGGTAGTTATATGAGTAGGTCTTTGATGTGATTCCATTGATCCACCATCTGTCTATCTTTATGACAGTACCATGCTGTTTTTATTACTATAGATTTGTAGTAGAGTTTGAGATCAGGGATGGTGATACCGCTGGCAGTTGTTTGCATTCTACCGGATTGTTTTGGCTATTCTGCCCCCCCATATGAAGTTAGTATTATTTTATTAAGGTCTGTAAAGCATTGTGTTAGAATTTTGATGGGGATTATGTTGAGACTGTAGATTGCTTTTGTTTGGATGTCTACTTTTTCTATGTTAATCCTGTTGATCCATGAACTTGGGAGACTTTTCCATCTTCTGATATCTTCAATTTCCTTCTTCAAAGATTTGAAGTGTATCATACAGGACTTTCACTTGCTGGTTTAGAGTTACCTCAAGTTAAGAGTAAGGTGTTATAAGGATCAGACTTCACTTTTCAGAGAGAATCCTGGGAACTGGCTAGAGTAGTGAATTCAGTATCATTTCAGATGCTAGGTGATAGATAGGAAACACACCCACTGACAACAGGGAGGGTAAAATTAACTCTCGAGAAAATATTAAGAGTGGCCTTGGTAGATTAGGTCACAATTTGGTTTCACAGAGAACACCAGACCAAGAGAATGGCACTTCATACTGGGCAAAATGTAAAGCAGACATATTTCTTGGTGATTTTTTAAATTTTTTTTCCCCAGACAGAGGGTCAGGGGAAAATAACTCAAAATGGCAGTTCTTTAGCATGTAGAACCATACTACCACCATGAGGATGCCCTTTCCAACAGATAGCATCAGTTGGCAGTTCCTGCCCTCTCATCAGCTGAGGGTTACAATGCTTGAGTATCTGGCCTGGTTTTTATCCTCAATTTTGTGCCTGGGGAGTTAATATTTATACCAGTTGTGTGCCAAGAATGTTCCCAATCCTGAATACTGTAAGGAATAACCACACACAAACACAATGTTGTATTGAGAGAGGGTTTCTCCCTCTGTAAACCAGGAAGTGTGTATGGGATAGACCTGGCCTTCTACTTATGGGACAGTTTTTGTGTAGCTTGGTTTACATGTAGACACTAGGAACCATGAGAGGAGTGGCTGTCCCGAGACTTTGGTTGGCTTTATAGAACCTGTTCCCAATACATCTGCTCGCAGGTTCCTGGACTTTACCACTCATGGACTCAAGTACTTCTCTGTCTCTCTTTAAAGTCCCCCCACCCAAAAGAACAAATAAGTAATACAAAATTTAAGGAGAAGATAAAGCACAGATACGACACTTACCAAACAAACTCCATAAAAACAGAAATTCAGAAACCCTAACATGCAAAAGGTAAGATATAGACTCCAAAGGAATGGTCTACCTATGAGTCTACCTTATATACCCAGTTATACAAGTACATATTTAATGTGATAAGGAGTTTGTAGAACAGATTAATAAATGCCCACAACTGGTATAAATATTAACTCCCCAGGCACAAAAATGAGGATAAAACCAGGACATATACTCAAGCATTGTAACACTCAGGAATAGCCAAGGGCCTGAAGCATGCCTTGAGTTTCCTTCTAAACCTCAGAGCACATAGTTTCATATAACAATTGCAAAAACAAACAAACAAAAAAACCAAAAACAAAAAAACAACCCACAAAAATTTAAATGACACCAGGCAGGTCTAAATGATAAATAGCAGCTTAATGGAAATATCCTCCATGGTAGTAGAAGGAAAACAGTCCTAGGAACTCCACTGAATTTAGATCTACTTGTGTCTAAAGGTAGAAAACAGGACACAGCAAAAAAAAAAAAAAAAAAAAAAAGAAAAAGAAAAGAAAAAAAAAATCTTTTCAAAGTATACAGAAGGGGCAAATTCACTGCAGCCATGTTCTTGGTTCTTCCTCTCTGCCTGGCGTTTTTTCAGACAGGAAGGGCGGGAGAAGAGCGCTCACAGGCTCATTCCTGGAGCTCTACTGCCATCGTGCGGATGGAGAATCAGAACTCACAGTGCCGCTGAGCCGCCTTCCCAGGATTCTTAGCTTAGCGATGGTGCAAAATGGCGATTACTGACAGTAGAAGGACTGTGGGTGCCCACATGGGCTTCCCTGACTTCTCCTTGGGTCCAAATAGAAACAGGGGCTGCAAATAAGATTTAATGCCAGGGTATGTCTCACAAATTAGCAATTGGGAAATTCCCAGTTCCTCTAACCTTCTTAACTCCAATGCTGCCTTCATCTGCATTTGGAACTTCATATTTATTTGCTTATACATCCTATAGCATTTGCTTATTATGTCAATACTACTAAAATTAATGCTACCAAAAATGTAAATAGCGCTAAAAGGTTAAAATGAATGAAAAGGGAAATAGCCTTAATAGGGAAGCAAAGGCAAAATAAGACAAAAAAAAAGTAAAATAACTTTTGAAAGCACTCAAAGTGGGCAAATTCACTGCAGCCATGTTCTTGGTTCTTTGTCTCTGCCAGGCGTTTTTTCAGACAGGAAGGGCGGGAGAAGAGCGCTCACAGGTTCATTCCTGGAGCTCTACTGCCATCGTGCGGATGGAGAATCAGAACTCACAGTGCCGCTGAGCCGCCTTCCCAGGATTCTTAGCTTAGCGGTGGTGCAGAATGGCGATTACTGACAGCTAGAAGGACTGTGGGTGCCCACTTGGGCTTCCCTGACTTCTCCTCAGGCCCCAACACAAATGCAGAGTGTAGAGTTCTCTCAGGAGAACCTGGAGAGTGAGGCGCCTCCTAGCCTTGAACACCAGGGCAGACTGTCAGCTGGGCGCTGCAGACCCCGCCCCTCTACTTCCTGTTCCTAGACCTCAGCTCAGCTGGGCCTTGTAACCGGGCCCTCAGTCCACAGCATCCACATTAAGACTAAAAGGTCTCATTATTCCGCTCTACACAGAAAAATGTAGTAGAAAATGGAAGCAGGCCGAAGTAGGCCCTTTAAGAACGTCCCTGACACTCACCCTTGAAAACGGTTGGAAGTATGTTCGGGGAAGCAGTGTGTGCATGTGCAAGGTTTGTATGAAACCCTGCCTGCATGATGGCAGTGTTGTCCCACAGCAATGAAGGCATCAGTGAGCTTACAATCCACTCCTGCCTTTCTAGTTGGAAAAAAACAGCAGAGACTCCAGCAACTGTAACAACCCTGCCTTCTTCCAACAAAGAGGGAAACTGATTCACTGAGAATTTAGCCTGCATTTTAATTTTAAATGACTGACACAACTAATGGATCTGTTCCTTCTTGTCACTCCACCATGAAAACACAAAAGACACAAATCCAAGTAATGCAACGAGAAAAGAAAGGACATGGAGATTATGATCTCAGTAAGAGGGAAAGACAAAGAAGTTGGAGATCTGGGCTGCACTTGTAGGTAGAAGAAGAATATGCTGCCAATCAATCCCATCTAGAAAGGAGGAAACCTGGTTATTGTCAGATTGACTCCATAGATCCCCTGGGTAGTGAAAGACCTGCAGAGCATGGACCTTCATGCTCCCAATTAGGAAAGGACACACCAAATCACTCACTAGAAGCGGTCTGGGTGCAAATAGCATGAAGTATTTTTATTGCAAGTGCACTGGGGTCCACAGTCATATGCCATGCAGGGGGAGAGGACTGAGGACCTTGAGGACAGAATTGAGATAGCCTTTATAGAATTTACATCAATGCTAACAAGGCCAGTTTCAAAGCTAGCCTGTTATTTTTACTAGGCCTAAAAGCAAGGTCATGGGACAGTTCAAAACTTGGATGCTTAATAGGGTCCTAGGTTACAGAGATTTCTTAGAGTACACAGTTTTTACAAGGCAGGCACCGTTAATCCAAGAATCCTGGGAAGGCGGCTCAGAGGCACTGTGAGTTCTGATTCTCCACCAGCAGGATGGCAGTAGAGCTCCTGGAATGAGCATGTGAGCGCTCTTCTCCTGCCCTTCCTTTCTGAAAAAATGCCAGGCAGAGGCAAATTCCTCTGAGAAGAAGGTTGTGCTAAATTTTGCTGAGCTGTGAGTACTTTCAAACTTATTTTAATTGTTGATTTATTTTACATTTGAAGCCAGTCTGAGCCCTAAATTTAGCCAAAGTCATAGGATTCATCTCAGTCCGTTTTAATGGACACTTCCCTTTTCATTCATTTGTGCTTTATGCAGCTACATAGCCTTATTTCCGTTTTTTGGTAGCATTAATTTTTGTAGGTTTTACAAAATGAATGTGTACTGTGAGATTTATTAGCAAATAAATATGAAGTTCACATTAAATATATACTTCTATGACTCCAACTTGTGGATGTGTGCCCACACACACATAATCCCACGAAAGTCATAGAAAGAAGTTAAAAAAAATGCTTCCGGAGCTTTGTCTTGCCGATGATGGCAACTATTGCACAGATCTAGAACTGGACAGTGTACACAGAGATTTGTAGTACACTAGTTCATTAATGAGCAATCTCCTTCAAATGCCACACTGTGGGGCTAAGGGAAGTAAACACAAGAGGAGGCAAGAAGATTCTAAGAGTCAGAGGGCATGGTTGTCATCAAAGATAGTGTGTTTTCCAGATACAAGGGGAACTGAGAGACTGGCAAGACACACAGGGTGTGCCCAGCATGCATCTGGTCCCAGCACTGAGAGTGGAGATGGGATTTGAGGCCATTTCCGTCACCAAGATGCTATCTCTATTTCATAACCACAGGGCAAGGACATTTTAGTTTTCTCGAATAGAGTCTCACTGGGTATATAAGGCACACTCATGGGTAGATCTTTCCTTTGGAGTCTATATCTCACCGTTTGCATGCTACAGTTTCTGTTTTTGTTTTTCTATGGAGTTTGTTTTGTATGTGTTCTGTCTGGCTTGTTTGTTTGTTGCCTTTTTCCCTTTAAAGAAAGAGAAAAAGAAGGCAGTGAGTTAGATGAGTGACAACGTCCTGGCATCTGAGAGGAGATGTGAAAGGGGAAACCATGATGAAGGTATATTGTGTAAATAAATGATTTTCAGTTAAATAGAAAAAAAACGAAATAGCAAAGGAATGTGTTTTGATTACATTTTAAATGGAGACGCCAAGGATGAGTAAGGCCTCTCTCCTAATGGAAATTCACACCATATGCAGGGACCTCAGCTTACAAGGCAGTGACACAGATGTGAGCTGTGGAAGAGTTGCCAACAAGAAATGGAAGCCACGTCTAGGGTAGAATGTGACATCAGCCAGGTATGGAGTCAATTTTTAGCTGGATCTGTTCTTTAAAAAAAACAAAACAAAACTTAAAATTTATTTTGCATCATGTCCACAGTTTCCACTCCTACTTCCGTCCTCCCTGCAGTTCAGGGACCCCCCCCCCCCCCCCCCCCGTTTCTCTTCAGAAAGTGATGGGCCTCTCCCATGGTTATCAACAAGGCATGCCATACCAAGTTGTAGCAAATCCATGCACTTCCCTTTGTATTGAGGCTGGGCAAGGCAATCCAGTTCGAGGTGTAGGTTTCTTAAAGCCAAACAAAGTCTTAGCGACAGCCCCTCCTCCCATTTTTAGGAGTTCTACAAGTAGACCAAGGTATACAAAAACTGTCACATAAGTAGAAGGCCTAGGTCTATCCCATGCAGGTTCCCCGGTTGTTGGTTGAGACTCTTGAGAGTACCTTCGAGCCAGGTTGCTTCTGTGGTTTTCTTGTGATGTCCTTGACTACTCTGTCACAATCCTTTCTCACTCTCTTCAGCAAGATTCCCTGAGCTTGGACTAATGTTTGGCTGTGGATCTCTGCATCTGTTTCCTTCAGTTACTGAATGAAGGCCTTCTGGTGACAATTACTTTAGTCACAGATCTGATCACCGGAGATGGCCAGATGGATTGTGTATCCACTAGTGCAGGGATTCTTAGCTGGGGTCATTGTTGTGGATTTTTTGGTTCCTGCCTGATGCCAAAATGTTCCAGCTTTCCAGTCATTTCTTTGAGTACTCTTCTTCCACTACTCACCCCCGGCTTGAACCCTCAATTCCTCATCCCTATGTACCTGCAGTCTATCCTAGATGTATGTCTTCTCTATTTTCCTTTTCCGGTAAGATCTGAGCAGCCCCCCAAGAACCCTCCTCCTCGCCTAGCCTCTCTGGGTTTGTGTGTTGTATGTAGCATTGTTATCCTATATATATTGTGTAGTAAATATCCTTGGGGTTCTGGGTATTACAAGTAGGGACCTATGAACATAGTTGAACAAATGTCCTTAAGGTATGATTGAGCATCCTTTGGATATATGCCCAAGAGTGGTGTCTCTATGTCTTGAGGTTCTGAAAAACCACCATACTGATTGCCAAAGTTGACACTCCCACCATCAATGGAGAAGTGGTCCCCTTGTTTCACATCCTCTCTAAAATGTGTCATTTGTGTTTTTGCTCTCGGCCATTATGACAGGTATAAATAAGATGGAATCTTAGAATGGTTTTGATTTGATAACCCTGTCGGCTAAGGATGATGAAAACATCATTACTTGCTTCAAGAGCATAGCACATCCAACTGGGCAAAATTTAAAGCTGCCATATTTCTTGTGGCGATTTATTTATTTTTTTTTAAACAAGAAGGTCAGGAGAAAATATCTCAAAATGGCGGATTCTTAAGCATAAAGAACAATACTGCCACCATGAAGATGCTGTTTCCAACAGATAGCATCATTCCAGCTTCCTGCCCTCTCCTCAGAGTAAAGTCTGTAGAGGAATGGAGGATCCTGTGCTATATACTGGGCATCCTTAACTTCTCCTAAGACCCTAGAACCTGTATCGTCATACACTATAGGCATTATAATTAATGGAGTGATTATGTTTAATATTAAAATACTTTTGTGCTGTTTTCCTTGAGAATATTAATTGGTCCCGAGTGCTTCAAATGAATAGTATGAGATGCTTTGAGATTGCTTATTTTTATATGATCTCATACTTTCCATTTTTCTTTAAAAAGAATTGTCTTATTTTTTCAATCCATGCATAAAAGTATTTAAAATTATTGGTTCAATCAGCAATGAAAGTATAATTCAATGCTGTGCAATGAAAGGATTTCATAGGGTACATGTAACATGCTTGTTGCCTTTGTTTGCCCCTTTACAGTCCTTGTTCAGTGGAGGTAGCCTGTCATGCCAGCTCTAACGTGAAGGCAAGACGATCAGAAGTTGAAAGTCATGCTAGGCTACAATGGGTCTTAAGACCACTGGACTTAAAGACCCTGTCTTATAAAATGAAAGAAAACCTAACATGATAAGCATTCCTTAGAAAATAGTTGAAAAATGTTGTAGTCGTATGTGGGTTAATTTTTTGTTTTTATCAATAAATGTGTCTGGTGTATGGAGTATATATTGGTATCTGTTAGTCTTTGAGGATAGTGAATGCTAAAATTGTAATCCCTTACAAACATGGCAAGGTAGAACACATAATTTCCAATTTATAGACGCCTTTACCTGTAGGCACGAAATTTAAATTCTGGAGCATCCATCTCCCTCTTTATAAGGGTCATCTATTTGTCTTTTGACACACAAGATTTGATGCATTGGCAAAATATGGGACATGGAGTGCTAGGAAGAAATACCAGATGAATTAATACACTTCTATCTAGAGAAGCATGCACACAATTTTGACAAAATGAGTTCTTAAGCTGAAAGTGATCGATTTAGGGCAATTTGGTTTGTGATAAAAAACGAAACACAAATTAGATTGTTCAACAGTTCTTACCCAAAGTCTTAACAGGTGTGTTTACTCTCTGGTTGATGTTTTTAAGGTAGAAAGGTGGGTAAAAGAGCAATAAGATGGTGCTTTTGGCAGCAGCTAGTGCATTAGTGGAAATGCTTGGGATTTTGGAGCATCCTTTAGCAGTACTCATCCCCTTTACAGGTCACTTTCTATTGCATATGCAAGGCCTAGTGCATACATTATAATGGAGGATGTCATCATTTACTAGACTCTTCTAAAAAAGTGGAGATGCATGAGGAAGGTAGATGCCTTAGATTGCACTACCGTTTCCCTTCTTGGTGCTAATATATATATTTGTTCATATTCTTCTGACTTTTGTGTTGGAGTTCTCATTTAGGTCCTTATCCAACTGATCCAGACATCAGTATAAAACGGTGATAGGCAAAGATCACTTTTATTCAATTTGCAAGAAGAAAACAAGTCTGCAACAGTTGCCTGACTCTCTGATGTTTTTTTTTTTTTTTTTTTTTTTTTTCAGACTGGAAAGGCGGGAGTGGATTGTAAGCTCACTGGTGCCTTCATTGCTGTGGGACAACACTGCCATCATGCGGAAAGGGTTTCATACACACCTTGCACATGCACACACTGCTTCCCCGAACATACTCCCAACCGTTTTCAAGGGTGAGTGTCAGGGACATTCTTAAAGGGCCTACTTCGGCCTGCTTCCATTTTCTACTACATTTTTCTGTGTAGAGTGGAATAATGAGACCTTTTAGTCTTAATGTGGATGCTGTGGACTGAGGGCCCAGTTACAAGGCCCAGCTGAGCTGAGGTCTAGGAACAGGAAGTAGAGGGGCGGGGTCTGCAGCGCCCAGCTGACAGTCTGCCCTGGTGTTCAAGGCTAGGAGGCGCCTCACTCTCCAGGTTCTCCTGAAAGAACTCTACACTCTGCATTTGTGTTTGGACCCTGAGGAGAAGTCAGGGAAGCCCAAGTGGGCACCCACAGTCCTTCTAGCTGTCAGTAATCGCCATTTTCCACCACCGCTAAGCTAAGAATCCTGGGAAGGCGGCTCAGCGGCACTGTGAGTTCTGATTCTCCATCCGCACGATGGCAGTAGAGCTCCAGGAATGAGCCTGTGAGCGCTCTTCTCCCGCCCTTCCTGTCTGAAAAAACGCCAGGCAGAGAGGAAGAACCAAGAACATGGCTGCAGTGAATTTGCCCACTTTGAGTGCTTTCAAAAGTTATTTTACTTTTTTTTTGCCTTATTTTGCCTTTGCTTCCCTATTAAGGCTATTTCCCTTTTCATTCATTTTAACCTTTTAGCGCTATTTACATTTTTGGTAGCATTAATTTTAGTAGTATTGACATAATAAGCAAATGCTATAGGATGTATAAGCAAATAAATATGAAGTTCCAAATGCAGATGAAGGCAGCATTGGAGTTAAGAAGGTTAGAGGAACTGGGAATTTCCCAATTGCTAATTTGTGAGACATACCCTGGCATTAAATCTTATCTGCAGCCCCTGTTTCTATTTGGACCCAAGGAGAAGTCAGGGAAGCCCAAGTGGGCACCCACAGTCCTTCTAGCTGTCAGTAATCGCCATTTTGCACCACCGCTAAGCTAAGAATCCTGGGAAGGCGGCTCAGCCGCACCGTGAGTTCTGATTCTCCATCCGCACGATGGCAGTAGAGCTCCAGGAATGAGCGTGTGAGCGCTCTTCTCCCGCCCTTTCTGTCTGAAAAAACGCCAGGCAGAGACAAATTCCTCTAAGAAGATGGCTGCCCTGCATTTAGCCCAGCTCTGAGTACTTTCAAAACTTGTTTTAATTTTCGAACCCATTTTGTATTAGAAGCCAATTTGTGTCCTAATTACAGCTGATGTCTTAGGACTCTTTGCTTTTTGAAGGACATTTCCCCTTCCATTTTAAGTCTACCCATCTGCCTAGCGCTATTTATATTTTTGATAGTTCTGCTTTTCATTGTTTCTGCACAATAAATATGTGCTATGCGATTTATTAGCAAATATTCCAATTGCAGATTAATGGCAGTAGCTGAGAGCATATGACGTTGGGTAATATGTTCCTTGCATTTAGTTTGATCCCCAGTTTTGGGGATGGGAGTTAACTCATTTATAGGTTACAATAAATGGGAATTTCCTATTTCCTAATATTTAGAGAAATTTCCATGGCAGTAAATGTTAACTGCAATATATTTGGATGGAATTGTCCTTAAGAATTTATCAGATATTCACTGAAAACATTTTCAGTGATTTCACTTTGTGTTTGGATGTCCAATTCCAAAGGCTGTATGGAGTTGTGATACCAAAGATAAACTCTTATTTTCTAAAGAGACACAAGAAAGCTAAGGTGAAAAATGCTTCATAACTTCCTTTTGCAGTAGTTGGTTACTAATATAGAGAACCACATCTGGCCAGTGTGCAGAGAGTGAGAGACTTTGGAACATATAGTCCTAAATGCAATGTCTTAAACTAATCCCTCTCCTCGGGGCTGAGAGATCTATGCAGAAGAAGAGACAGAAAGAGTATATGAGCTAGATGGAAGGGATAAGACAAGGAAACATTGCCTTTGGATACACAGCAAGGCTGACACACTTTAGAATTCACAGACTGAGTGTCAGTGTGTACAGGGCCTACACAGGTTTACAATAGACATGATCCCAATGCTGAGAATGATAGTGAACTTAGATCCCCACCCATAACCTAGAAGCTATCTTCGGGTGACACCCACACAGAAAGGAAGTTGAATTTTTTTTCTAATGGAGTCTTTGTGGATACACAAAACAGGGTATGTAGGCCTCATACCTAGTATATAATCTCTGTCTCATAACATACTCAATGGAATTTGCATGGATTTTTGTGTTTTTTTTTTTTATCTCATACTGCCATCTTTGGGCATTTTTTAAAACTAACTGCTACTTTGCATGTTACAGTTTGTGAGTTTCTCTTTAGTGTGTTTGTGTGTGTGTGTGTGTGAGAGAGAGAGAGAGAGAGAGAGAGAGAGAGAGAGAGAGAGAGATTCTTGCATGCTTTTTTTATTCTGGTTTGTTTGTACTAGGTGTCCAGGAGGAAATGGAGCTGACAGCATGATTAATATATTGTGTCAAAAATTATTTTCAATTAAGTCGAAAAGAAAAAGGAATTATGGTCTACGGGATGAAAGAGGTCTCTGTCTCTTAGTAGAAAATCGTGCCATGTGCAGGACGACAGTGTACAAAGCAGGAGCTGATGTGTACTGTCTCTGCCTCTTCTTAGGTCTTTAGACAAAGAGTTGCCAACAATTCGTCCCAGAATATGAAAACTAGAGGTACGGTACAGGGTAGATTGTCAGGGCAGCCAGGTATGTAGTCAATTGGTGCCTCTTCATTTCACGGAAGATCTACCTACCTGGCTAGAGTAGAGAGTTTGCTGCTATTTGAAATGCTTGTTACTGTGCTGCTTATCATGGATTTACCCTTTGAAACCATGATCAGTATTTCACTTAAATGCTTCCTTGTGGCTCTTCACAGTAATAGAAAAGTAACTACAAGACTTATCAATCTGACTGGAATTTATAGACTACAATATATTTGTCACTCTAAATCGGATTATCAGAAATGAGAAACACTTGTATTTTCTTTACAGGATGGTAGTCAACTGTCAATGCATAACCGAGGCCTATTGCATCCATCAGGATATCATGTATGATGCCCATGGAAAAAGTGAGTGTGGCTGAGAAATGGTTTCCTGGTGACTAGATTTGCACTAATCCAGAAACTGACATATCATACCATTTTTATTCTCTCTAGATGTGAATCCTGAGCCTACGAGGCAGTCTCGTACCATGAGACGATACTGGGGGTTAAATGTTGCTGGGTGAAGAATGGAAGAGATGCAGGATGTGATCACTGACTGGATGCTGACTTCATCAAAAGAGAAGATGTATGAGGAAGGTGCGTGCCTCAGATACCCCTTCCCATTGCCTCTCCTTCTCGCCTTACTTGGATTATGGTCTTTTGTCTTTGGAGTGCCATTTCAGCATGAGATCCACTAGATTTCACACTGAATGCGAATGGTAGGGAATCTAGGAGTGAGTCACTTCCTCACTTCAAAACATGCTAAGGGATTCTACCTGTGCTGCATTGTTCTTTCTTTCTCATCAGCCAGGTGGGGCAGAGAGCTGAAGTATGCTTACTTCGTGTGCTTTAGACCAACACTGCCATCGTGCAGAAAGTATTTCATACATACGCGAACACAGATCTAACTCCATACCTTGCAATAGAAATTTTGAAGAAAGCTGTGGTCTGGGCGCTATTAAATGCCCATGTTTGGTCTCCTAACATTTTCTCTTTCCTCTATACAAAACGTTTCATACATACCCAGGCCTAGACTGCTGCTTCTAGAAAATTTGAAGTGGATTCTGAAGCGGGTCTGGTGGATTCTTAAATGGCCACCCTTGTCCTCCACTGACCCCTTTCTGTACAGGCAGGCTGGAGTTCTGGGATATTGCAGCATCTAAGTGGAGACCTTGTTGCCTGGAGTCCCAGGAACAGTAAGCAGAGGGGTAGTTTCACACTGCTAAGATTGGAATATCAGTCCCTTAGCAGGAATCCTAAGACACAAAGTCTCACTCTAGATTCTAATGAGAAAACACTATTGGACCTCAAGGAAAAGCTTAATGTCGCCCAACTAGGAACCCATGTTTCTCGCTGTCTGTGGTCACCATGCCCAGCTTCTGGTGTGTAGTTGTCCAGGTGATCCTATTATATACAGGCAGCTGTGGATCCACTTGCATACCTCCTTATCCAGGTTCTGATGAAAAAGCTCTAGATTCCATGTTTCTGTTTGGGCCTGAGAAGTTAAGGAAGGTAGTGTCATTATGTACAGCCACTCTGGTGCCTCACTTTCCGGGTTCTGGTGAGAAAGAGCCATTTTTGACTGAGAGACCAGTATCAAGTACACAGCTCTCCAAAGGGCCAGGAACAGGAAGTGGAGGGGCGGGCTATGCTCTGCCCAACTTGTACTATGAATCTACTAGCTGGTGTCCTAGGGCAGGAGGCACCTCACTCTCCGGGTTCTGGCTGGACAACTCTACAGTCCCTTTATCCTTGGGCCTGAGGAGAAGTCAGGGAAGTCCAAGTGGGCACCCACAGTCCTAGCTGTCAGTAATCGCCATTTTCCACCACCGCTAAGCTAAGAATCATGGGAAGGCGGCTCAGCGGCACTGTGAGTTCTGATTCTCCATCCGCACGATGGCAGTAGAGCTCCAGGAATGAGCCTGTGAGCGCTCTTCTCCCGCCCTTCCTGTCTGAAAAAACGCCAGGCAGAGACAAACAACCAAAGACATGGCTGCAGTGAATTTGCCCAGTTTGAGTGCTTTCAAAAGTTATTTTAATTTTTTTTTGTCTTATTTTGCCTTTGCTTCCCTATTAAGGCTATTTCCCTTTTCATTCATTTTAACTTTTTAGCGCTATTTACATTTTTGGTAGCATTAATTTTTGTAGTTTTGACACAGAACATGGCTGCCCTGCCTTTTGCTTAGGTCTGAGTACTTTGAAAAGTGTCTTATTTTTTGTCTCTTTTGAGCATGAAGCAAATTTGACATCTAACTGTAGCCAATGTCATAGGACTGTTTCCTTTCTGTTTTGGAGCACATTTCCCTCTGGTCCGGCTGCCTAGTGTTATTTAAAGTTTTGGTAGTATTAGTTTTTGTACTCTTTACATAATAAATACATGTTAATCAGATTTAGGAGGGAAGTAACCTGATGTTCACACGTGAAGGGCAATGGCTATAGCTGAGCGGAGTTTTAATTTTTTTGTATTGAACTGCTCTTATTTCAACTCTTCCAGATTATTAAGGTTTCCTTAAATGTCTGGCAGCATTTATTCTAATTTTCACACAATAAAGACATGCTGTGAGAGTTACAAGCAAAGCATGCTGCTGTTAACCCATGGAGGGCAGTAGATTTTCAGGTGAAGGGGGACTCTTGTCCAACCTATGTCTAATTATCATTGAATTTTTTTTTTTTTTTCATTTCAAGGTAGCTGATTTATCTTAGTTAAGATTTTTTTTTTTTTCAGTAATGCAGAAACATTTAGGGCCCCGTGGTTGATACACACAACATGGTCTCACTAAACATGTTGCCAGTATTTTTGAGGATCTCTGAAGTCTTTCCAAGTATTAGACAATGGGCCTGTAAGAGATCTTAGAGTATGAAGATGAAGAGTATCATCACCAGGATTGAAAACTGGAAGGAGAGCGGTCTCATTCCTGCAATTGACCTGCCCTTCCATAATTAGGGTGCAGTGTTAGCCCCTTGGCAAACACACAGGCGGACACATAAAACACAATATACAGAAAGCTGCACAGGAGGACTCTGCCGTCCAGCTGTGAGAGGGGTGAGGAAGAACAATGATTGAAGCTGATCTGAGTGGTAGTGTAGGTCAGGCATCAATTCTAGGTTGGCTTGGAAGTACCAGGAGGACATTTCCATTGAAAGAGAAGGAAGATAGAGAGAGAGAAGGAGGAGGTCAAAGAAAAATTCCGCAGCCCCCACCGAAAGAAAGAAAACAAAGCTATCAAAGCATGAGTAAAATTTTAAGAAAATGTCTGAAAAATTGTTCACTAAGGTCATAGTCCATGAAAACGCCAGGCTAATAGTGCAGGGACAGCATGGGAAAGCCTGCTAACTCTTCGTTTCTGGGGAGAACAGCAGGACACAAGCGCCCAAAGGAGTGCCCTCATGAGTGACTTGTTCCCTCTGGTTGTGTCCAGGATGCAGTCCCATCCCCAGTCTCTGATGTGGCTATGTACAGGCAGCTGTTGGTCTTCTGTGGGAGCCTCATTATCTGCATTCAGATGAGAAAGTACCCTTCTGACTGAGAGACCAGTTTATGCTTCTGAAGTCCAGGAACAGGAAGTAGAGGGGTGGGCTTTGGATTACTAGCTGATATCTTAGGGCAGGAGGCATCTCACTCTCCAGGTTCGGTAGAGAAAACTCTGCAGTATCATTTCTTTGCAGCCTGAGGAGAAGTCAGGGAAGCCCAAGTGGGCACCCACAGTCCTGCTAGCTGTCAGTAATCGCCATTTTCCACCACTGCTAAGCTAAGAATCCTGGGAAGGCGGCTCAGCAGCACTGTGAGTTCTGAATCTCCATCCGCACGATGGCAGTAGAGCTCCAGGAATGAGCTTGTGAGCCCTCCTCTACCGCCCTTCCTGTCTGAAAAAAGGCCAGATAGAGATAAACAACCAAGAACATGGCTGCCCTGAGTATTGTACAGTTTTGAGCACTTTCAGATATTATTTTAATTCTTGTCTTATTTTGCATTTGAAGCCAATCTGCTTCACCTGTAGCCAGATTCACGGGAATTTTCCTTCGGTTTTTAAGGCTACTTCCCTTTTCTTTCATTTTAACTTCGTAGCGCTATTTACATTTTTGGTAGCATTAATTTTTGTAGTTTTGACACAGTAAGTAAATGCTATAAATTTATTAGCAAATAAATATGAAGTTCCAAATGCAGATCAAGGCAGATTCTGAGTGCATGTAATGTTTGGTTTTGATCCCCAGGTTAGGGGGTGCAGAGTTAAGTCATCTGTAGGTTAGAGGAACTGAAAATTTCCCAATCGCTAATTTGTGAGAAATATCCTGGCATTAAATTTTATCTGCAGCCCCTGTTTCTATTTGTATCCGAGGAGAAGTCAGGAGCCCAAGTGGGCAACCACAGTCCTTCTAGTTGCCAGGAATTACCACCCTGCTGCACCTCTAAGCTAAGAATCATGGGAAGGCGGCTCAGCGGCACTGTGAGTTCTGATTCTCCATCCGCACGATGGCAGTAGAGCTCCAGGAATGAGCATGTGAGCGCTCTTCTACCGCCCTTCCTGTCTGAAAAAACGCCTGGCAGAGACAAACAGCCAAGAACATGGTTGCCCTGCCTTTTTCTCAGGTCTGAGTACTTTGAAAAGTGTCTTATTTTTTGTCTCTTTTGAGCATGAAGCCAATTTGAGATCTAACCATAGGCAGTGAGATTGCCTGTTCTGAATACTTTTAAGAGTTTTTGGCCTGTTGTGTTTTCTACCTTTAGACACATGGAGATCTAAATTCAGTGGAGTTCCTAGGACTGTTTTCCTTCCACCATGGAGGATATTTCCATTAAGCTGCTATTTACCATTTATACCTGCCTGGTGTCATTTAAATTGTGGGGTTTTTTTTTCAATTATTATAGAAAACTATGTGTTCTGAGGTTTAGAAGGAAACTCAAGGCATGCCTTGGGCCCATGGCTATTCCTGAGGGTTACAATGCTTGAGTATCTGGCCTGGTTTTTATCCTCAATTTTGTTCCTGGGGAGTTAATATCTATACCAGTTGTGTGCCAAGAATGTTCCCAATCCTGAATATTGTAAGGAATAACTACCCACCCACCCCCACACAATGTCGTATCAAGAGGGTTTTTCTCAATGCAACATTGAGAGCACTTGTGAGTGCTCTTGCCCTGCCCTTCCTGTCTAAAACCCCAGTCAGACAAAGAACCAAAGATCAAGGCTGCCCTGAGTTTGGCCCAGTTTGAGTATTTTCAAAAGTTATTTTATTTTTTTGTCTTATTTTGCATTTGAAGACAATCTGCAGCCTAACTGTAGACAAAGTCACAGAACTGCTTCCCTTTGTTATTTACCATTTCCTTCCTTGCAACTCTTGTTTGTAAACCTTACTTAAAAGGACAGGGTTGTAGAAAATTATTAATTTATGTTAATTATGAGTGGATCAAAACCGTTAAAAAGGCCAAAATACACTAATAAAATACAACATGGGGAATTATCTTGGATTCATTGTCTGTACAGAACATCAAATAACTAATAAATGCGACCTCATGAAACTGAATAATTTCCACATAGCAAAGAACACCATCATATGGACAAAGCAGTGGGTTACACAATGGGCAATGATTTATCAAATATACATCCAATGGTGGAATACTATACAAACTATATAAATAAATAAAAATAAGGGTCAAATAATGCAATTTTTAACATGGGGTGCAGACCTAAACAGAATTCTCAAAACAATCTCAAATAACTGAAGATAACTTAAAAGGCCTTACCCCAATCAGAATGGCCAAGGTCAATAAAACAAAGGATCGCTCACAGTCAAGATAGATAGATATATTTGTATTATTCCAAATGCAGCTGTAGAGTTTGACCAGAATAATTTGATGAAGATGTTGTCTTTTTTTTTTTCCTTTCCGGTGTGTATTTCTTCTTCCTTAATAGGTGTGTTATTTATGTCTGGGTCTTCAGCCCGATTCTATTGAACCACGTATTTGGTTTTGTGCCAATCCCATGCTGGTTTTATCCGTCTATCTCTGGTGATAGTGCCAGGACAGGGGTTCGTTTATAGTTCAGGAGTGTTTTAACTTCTTCCCACCTCAGGACAGGGTATCTCTGTGTAACAGCTCTGGCTTTCCTGGAACTTGCTTTGTAGAACAGGTTGACTTTGAACTCATAGAGATGCACCTACCTTTTTCTCCTGAGTGATGGGATTAAAGGTGCCTGTAACCACAGCCTGACTGTGTGTGTATGTGTTTCTATTTGAAGCTATAATTGGCTTTTCAAGGTATGTGAAAAATTATGTTGGAGTTTTGATGGAGACTGCATTGACTCTATAGCCTGCTTTTGGTAGGTTGGTCACTTCCCCTATATTAACCCTGATCCATGAATATAGGAGATCTTTCTGATATCTAATGGAGTATTGTAAATTTTTTTTTACCATACAAATCTTTTCACTTGCTTGGTATAGTTATCCAAATATTTATTTATTGTGAAAGGTTTGTTGTTTCCCTGATTTCTTAGTCTATTTAGGTATCATTTATATATTGTAGCACTACTGATTTTTGTGAGTTAATTTATGTTCAGCTACTTTGCTTCACTTGTTTATCAGGTATAAGTGTTTCCCAGTGGAAATTTTAGGGCAACATACATCTACTATCATCATCTGCAAGTAAAGATACATTGACAACTTCCTTTCCAATATATCCTTTTGTTTTCCTTCAGGTGACTTGTGGACCCACTTAACATGCTAGTGCAGAGAATTTTATGTGATTTGACATGCTCGGTGTCAGTAAACAAACCCACTTACTATGAGGGGACTAGTGGGCTTACGCTAAAAGATTCACAGATGCCTACACCAGCATACCTGGCTTTCCAATACAGGCCTTTCAAACTTTGTATGACTTTACCATAAACCGCCCAGAAATCCAAAATGACTAAAATCTCTTTAAAAGGATCTTCTACTTAAATCTTAGTGTGCACACTGTCATTTTATGTTTTTCTACCTATTTCTCTTGTTTTCATGTTTAAATTGACACATTAAAGCTGTGTTTCACCTCCCAAATTTCCTTAAAAAGTAAAGGTATGAGAACTATGCATAACAGCCCAATTTAAATGCCAATTCATTAAATATTTAGTTTTGTTTATGGGACGACGAATCCACTGTGATTGGAATGTATAGTCCTTTCAGTGTATGTATCATTCCAAATACTAGGAACACTATATACTGTGACCTACCTAGGTCATCACAGGCTGGTAGTAAGCCTCCAGCTGAACACCCAAGTCCCATTGCCTGGACTAGGACGTAAGTATGGTATCCAGGGAATCTGTGAAGTGAATCTGGCAGACAGCGAAGATTCTGGGATTCTAGATGTGTTCGATTGGCATCATTTTCTTCTTCTTCCTAGAAGTAGAGCATAAGATTGAACCTCACGACCACAAGACAATCATACACCAGGAGTAAGGGCTGGAGGTGGAGTGGTGCTGTGAGAAGAGACTCAGGGCTTGGTCATCAGCTGGCCACTGACATCATCAAAAAAGATAACTCTTGAGGAAGGTGGGTGCGCCACATCTGACCCTTCTTTGTTTTTCCCTCTTTCTCATGTCATAATTTCTTTGAAATTTTGTCCTGTTTTGTGTTTTCATGGTGGAATACACTGAAAGGAGCAGATGGACTAGCTGTGACACTCAAAATCAAAATGGAGATCAAACTTCTAGTAAATCAGTTTGCCTGCCTTAGCTAGAAGGCAAGTCTGCAAGAGTTGCTGGACTCTCTGCTGTTTTTTTCAGACTGGAAAGGCGGGAGTGGATTGTAAGCTCACTAGTGCCTTCATTGCTGTGGGACAACACTGCCATCATGCAGGAAGGGTTTCATACACACCTTGCACATGCACACACTGCTTCCCCGAACATACTTCCAACCGTTTTCAAGGGTGAGTGTCAGGGACGTTCTTAAAGGGCCTACTTCGGCCTGCTTCCATTTTCTACTACATTTTTCTGTGTAGAGCGGAATAATGAGACCTTTTAGTCTTAATGTGGATGCTGTGGACTGAGGGCCCGGTTACAAGGCCCAGCTGAGCTGAGGTCTAGGAACAGGAAGTAGAGGGGCGGGGTCTGCAGCGCCCAGCTGACAGTCTGCCCTGGTGTTCAAGGCTAGGAGGCGCCTCACTCTCCAGGTTCTCCTGAGAGAACTCTACACTCTGCATTTGTGTTGGGGCCTGAGGAGAAGTCAGGGAAGCCCAAGTGGGCACCCACAGTCCTTCTAGCTGTCAGTAATCGCCATTTTGCACCATCGCTAAGCTAAGAATCCTGGGAAGGCGGCTCAGCGGCACTGTGAGTTCTGATTCTCCATCCGCACGATGGCAGTAGAGCTCCAGGAATGAGCCTGTGAGCGCTCTTCTCCCGCCCTTCCTGTCTGAAAAAACGCCAGGCAGAGAGGAAGAACCAAGAACATGGCTGCAGTGAATTTGCCCACTTTGAGTGCTTTCAAAAGTTATTTTACTTTTTTTGTCTTATTTTGCCTTTGCTTCCCTATTAAGGCTATTTCCCTTTTCATTCATTTTAACTTTTTAGCGCTATTTACATTTTTGGTAGCATTAATTTTAGTAGTATTGACATAATAAGCAAATGCTATAGGATGTATAAGCAAATAAATATGAAGTTCCAAATGCAGATGAAGGCAGCATTGGAGTTAAGAAGGTTAGAGGAACTGGGAATTTCCCAATTGCTAATTTGTGAGACATACCCTGGCATTAAATCTTATCTGCAGCCCCTGTTTCTATTTGGACCCAAGGAGATGTCAGGGAAGCCCAAGTGGGCACCCACAGTCCTTCTAGCTGTCAGTAATCGCCATTTTGCACCATCGCTAAGCTAAGAATCCTGGGAAGGCGGCTCAGCGGCACTGTGAGTTCTGATTCTCCATCCGCACGATGGCAGTAGAGCTCTAAGAATGAGTGTGTGTGTGTGTGTGTGTGTGTGTGTGTGTGTGTGTGAGTGAGTGAGTGCTCTTCTCCCGCCCTTCCAGTCTGAAAAAAAAAAACGCCAGAGACAAAGAGCCAAAGACATGGGTGAAGTGAGTTGGGCCAAGTTCTGATTATTTTAAAAGTTATTTTACTTTTTGTCTTATTTTGTATTTGAAGCCAATCTGAAGACCCTCTGTAGCCAAAGTCATAGAATTCTTTTCCTTCCTTTTTAAGAACATTTCCCTTTTCATTTATTTTATCTCTATCCAGCTTACTTGAGCTATTTACATTTTTTGTTAGTATTAATTTTTTAGTTTTGACATAAATATATGCTATGAGATTTGTTTGCAAAACAATATGAAGTTCTAAATGCAGATCAAGGCTGCAACTGAGTGCATGTCCCTGGCATTAAGGCTTATCTGTAGTCCCTAATTTTATTTGGGTCTGAGAGTTCAGGGAAGCCAAAGTGTGCATCCACATTTGTTCTAGATGTCAATAATTGCCATCCTGCACCACCACTAAGAATCGTGGGCAGCAGGCTCAGTGGTGCTGTGTACTCTGAATTTCCATCCGCACAATGTCAGTAGACCCCCAGCAATGTGCTTGTGAGCACTCTGTTTCTGCCCTTCCTGTATGAAAAAAATAAAAACCACCAGCCGTAGACAAACTCTTGGCTGACCTGAGTTTTGGCCTTTGTGAGTTCTTTGAAAAGTGTTTTTGGACTTTGTGGTAAAGCAAGACTATCTAAATCTAGTGGTGGTCTTAGAACTGTTTTCCTCCTGCTTTGGAGGGTATTTCCTGTTTCTTTTGGCTTTATTTTATACAGCTGCCTACTGTTATTTTAATTTTTGATATTCTTTCTTGCATTATGCAATAAAGATGTGCTCTGAGAAAGAAGCAAAGTAATATATGAAGTTAATAAATTCAGGTCAGTGGTTACTGCTGAGGGATACATACAATCCCTCAGGTTACATTCTGTAGGCCCTGGTTTTGAGCCTTAATTCTGGCTCCCTTTCATTTTGCCCATGTTGGAATAGTTTCAGTAGCCATGTTATTATTGTCATATTTTCCGTGTGAAGCCATTGTAAGGCCAAACTGTAGCCAGTTACAAACTGTAGCCAGCTGTTTTCCTTCTGTTATGGAGAATATTTCTCATTTCCTTCTCTTTAACTGCTCTTTCTCACCCTGCTTTAGAATTTCTGGTGTCCTTTAAAGTCTTGCAGTATTTACTTGATACAACTTTCACATAATGAAGATACTCTAGCAGGGCAATGGGTATTGCTAAAGTGTAGCCATCATTGCCTATATAACATATCCTAGCTCTTGGGTTAGTTTCCCAGCACTGGAATTGGTACTGTTCCTCATACATAGTTTATAGCATAGGTAATTCCCAGTCCCAGTATTAAAAAAAAGATCCATGGCAGTAAAACTTACCTATAATGTTATTAGGATGCAATTGGAGAAATAATTTAATGATATTAATGGGTCTTCCTCCTCCCTCCTTTCTTTAGTCTCTCCATTCCTTCTCCCTGTCCTCCTTGTCTGTGTATGTACTTCAAGGCACTACACACAGTAGCCTATAATTAGTTTAAAATGTACTTGCTCTGCATAATCCTGTATCTTATACATAGAGGAGGAGCTGCTAATGGTGCTTGCTTTCAGTAATGATATTTACAATAGAGTTTCCAATTGTTCTTTGTAGATGTGAACAATGCAAAGAGAATTCTAGAAGGTGGCTTTTTTTCAGTGTTTCTATTGACTCATACCAGTAATGTCAAGACTCAGGAGGCTGGAGATACCGAGGACAATTTGGCCTACCTACAGAGTGAGTTTTATGGTAAGTTTTAAATTATTCTTAATTGTAGAATATCTCTTGAATAAAATATGCAAAAATTATTCCTCAAAATGTTTTTCCGACCTCATGGTACTAAGCTATGTGTATTTAGTTGGTGGAACCTAAGCTATTCATTTTTTAAATACATATGGATAAACCTATTGTTTAAATATGTCTTGATTTCCATTTCTGTAATAATGGCGAGATAAATAAGTAGAATATTCAGAAAAATTTACCAATTTACACACACTGTACATAATACATATACAATATAATCTGATAATCGTATGTTAATTGTTAACAGGATGTCTACTTAGCTTTAGTAGTCAGTGACGATGTCAAGTAGTATTTGTGGGAGTTTCTTTCGTTGACAGGGTTTCTTTATGTAGCTCTGGAGCCTGTCTTGGAACCTGCTCTGTAGACCAGATTGGCCTAGAACTCCAAGGGATCCACTTCCTCTGCCTGTGGAATGTTGGGGTTAAAGGTGTGCACCACCACTGACCAGCTTTAAATTCACTTTGAAAAGATATCCCAGAAGAAACTAAAGAAACAAAAGTTTATGGCATGGGAATAAACTCAGGGTAGAATAAATGCAGATGACCGTAAAGGTCTTCTGATCTGTATAAGCAGTTTCAGATGGCCTGCTAATCAACCCTGCTGGGAGGGGGATGCTTAACATACTGCAGAGGTTTATTAAAGTGAGGAAGCAGTGAGACACTGGAAAACGACAGCCATAGTTTTACTGAATTAGCATTTACTGGGAAACCGTTGTGTAAAAGACTGGGGTTAAGACCTTGGGTATAAGTGAGTCTGTCTTTAAGTTAATGTGTGTTAGTGCTCCTTTCAGACTTGTTTAACATCTTAATTATTTGGGAGGGGAACCATATCATTGAACTGTTTTCTTTCATCAGTGACTTTTCCTGGCCTCTGAGGTCAGCACAAACAGGTGTGCCCACTTTTTTTGAACCTGGAGAGCAGGGTCAGCAGTAAGATTGCATACTGTTCCTGCAGAGGACCTAGATCACCTGAACTCAAGCTTTAGGGCCTCTGATAACCTCTTTCAACTAAAGTACAGTATATACACACGGAAGATGAATCTCAGTTTTATAAACTGACATTACAGGAAATGTAAGGTATCTGATATTGACCACCAAAGTAGCTAGGGCTTGACTTAAATCTGTTGGAATTGTAAATTTGAAGACATGCATTTGCTTACAAACTAGGAAGTGGCTGCCTGTCAATACTTCACCAAGCTATTTTCTACATACATTTGTCTCTTGTGCACTTTTAATTAAAAGATCCATGCTATCCCTTTAAAAAAAAAAAGCACTTTAGCATGCATGTTTTATTAATTAGGTATTGTGTAGGCAATTTCCTGAGAAATTTTAGGGAGCTTCCTTTGTCTTATTAGCTCTTGTTTATAAATAATTTTCAGGTGGCATTATACTTATTCTATCTTATTGTTCAGAGATTAACTTTACTTCCCCTTTCAGGGTTTATCCAGAAACTTAAAAGATGTGTCACATTTGTGTTTCTTTGCCCTGTGCTTCTGATGTGAAGATACCCAGAACACAGAATACAATATATAAAGTGCATCAGTAATCTGGGCAAATGGCTGAGGTTCTGATAACATAACAAAGCAGATGCTGGCCTCCCTTATCCCTCAGTCCACACCTGTTACAGGGTCCTCCTGGCTGGTATGCCCTTCCACCCCCTACCCTGAATGCTTCAACCCAGAGGCTGGGCTGCCTGTCCCCTACCTGCTCTGGCCTATATAATACACACATTTTGGTTACATTGTCCATTTTAGTCTCCTGGCTCTCTCTTGTTCTCTTGACTTTGGTTTGGTACATATCCCCACCCCCCTTCCTGATCATCTTGCTGTTCATGTCCTCCTTTTATTCCTTTTTTTTTCATTTACCAATGTTCTTAGGAAGTGCATAGTTAGAGACATTATTACATCTTTGTCTTTGGCCTATGTCTCAGGGTGTTATGCAACTTGCAAACAAATACCACTAATGGGCAAGGAGGGGGTGATCTATAGGACAGTATTTAACACATTACTCTATCTTATAGGTAACATTAGCTAGATTGTTTTTACTTTTGTAGCACTATATCAACTCCTATTACTATGACATTAGATATTACAATTTCATTTTTATGCTGAAATCTAATTTACCACTTAAATGTGTAATTAAATAAATGTTTCTGGTATTTATGTTCATCAGAACCTGTCTTTTGCCTGGGTAAATTCTTTGGGTAGTGCACTTTCAGGTGTGATTTACTTGGTGCTATTTGTCCAGTAGGTGAAGGAAAAAGCGTGTGTATGTATATATAATACACGTACCTCTGCTTCAGAAGAAAAAAAGCTAGGTGTATCTCTGGAGGAGTACTTGATTGCTTTGTTAGAGACATTGGGCTCAATCCTTAGTATCAAAAAGGAAAATATAACTTACTGGGTAAAACTTGAATGGTAAAATTGTTTCTCTAAATTAATCAAAGGCCCGTGTAAATATTCAAACTTGAGTGGGCACGCTGCCACCAGAAGACACTGTACTTAAATACATACAAAAAGGAGCAAGTAAAAAGCAGTTGGATTTGTGATTTTTTTTTTTTTTTTTCTGGAGATGTCCCCAGGGTTCAAGCACTTTCTTTCTTTGTCCTGCATTTACTGGATAAATACCCCTGAGTAAATCACACCTGAATGTACTGCATCCAGAGAGAATTTTCCTAGGCAAAGGAGAGGCTCTGCTAAAGGGTGTTTTTCGGTGTTTGGCTTGAATTGGGCGAAACAAAAGTAAAATGACGACTTGTAAGCTAGTTCCTAACTCTGGGAAAAATGGACGACAAACATTTCTCTTGCTCACGCTTTCTCTTGTTTTGCTTTTTTCAGACCCGATGGGTGGGAGAAGAGGATGTAAGGTGGCACTGCTGAAGACACCCACTAATCTGCTAAACACTGGGCAAAACTAGAATCCAGTGCAGAGAGGGAGGACGACACCAGGCTACAGATCCCACAGAGACAGCTGACCTGAACAGGGAGGAGGGAGCTCATGGACCCCCAGACTGATAGCTGGGAAACCAGCATGGGACTGACTCAGACCCCCTGAATATGGGTCTCAGCCAGAAGGACTGAGCAGTCTAAGGGACCTCAGACAGTGGAGCCAGGATGTATCCCTGGTGCACAAAAGGACCTTGCGAACACATCCCCCATGGAGGGATAACTGCCTTAACCTAGAGACAGGAGAGAAGCCCTAGTCCCTACTTCAAATGCCATGTCAGATTTACAAGTGGAGTAGGGGGGATGGAAGGGGAGAGTGGTCAGGGTGCATGTGAAGGGGGAAAGTGGGTAGGAGGGAGGGAGAGGGAACTGGGTCTCAGAAGGCCTAGACAGTCTAAGAGACCTCTGACAGTGGAACCAGGATGTATCCCTGGTGCACAAAAGGACTCTGGGAGCATATTCCCCATGAAGGGATACTGCCTTAACCTAGAGGCGGGAAGGAGGGCCTAGTCTCTACTCCAAATGACTTGATAGATTTACATGATCCCTCCTGGAAGGCATCACCCTACATGTGTAGTGTGTGTGTGTGTGTGTGTGTGTGTGTGTGTGTGGGTGTGTGTGGGTGTGTGTGATGGGAGAGAGGGATAAGAAAAAAAAGATGGCACTGCTGAGCTTCTAGAGCGCTACTGCCCCCTAGAGGAATTAGTTTTAACAGATTGGCACCATCAGAGGTCCTTTCCCAGAAGCCACAGCAGGGAAGAGGACTGGTGGCCAAACCGAAGCCCACTGTCTTCTAAGGCAGGAAGAGACAGCAGAAACCAGGTATAACTCGGAAGCTGGTGTACTCATCAGAGAACAGTGTAAGACCAGCAAGGACAAGCTAGCTCCAAGTGGCAGTGTGGTAGAAAAGGCATAAGGGGTGCCCCATTGTCTAAAAGCTTGAAGGAACCAAACACAAGGGCAAACATAGGTGCGAGACAGAGTAGAGTCAGTATGATCTCTAACATCCCAAAGAGTATCCTTTACAGGAACAGAATAGCTAACCCTAAACTTCTGGCAATTTGAAGATGCACAATTGATACAGATTGATTTTTCATGTAAGAAACAGTAGCAAGCCCCATACTTTATCATCATCTCCTGTCAATAAAAATGTACAAGTCTAGATATTCCAAATATGTTGATAAGAATATATAGCCACAGTTAAGGTGAATGCCAAAGATTTTGGGTAAAGCTGTGGCTTTATGAATTCTGCCAGTATTGAAGATGGTTTAATTTCCAGACAGCATGCATATCTGTTTTAATAACTGAACAGATGTTAATGAAAACTGAGTGTGTAAGAATGGAGCAGATAGATGGCCCAAACGCTCTCAGGGCACAGAGTTGGGGGACTGAATTTCAGACGCCACTTTTAAACATGTTTCTAAAAATAAAGTTTGCGTTTTATCTCTGGACCAGTCACATTTTGTAGTTCACATCTAACCATCTTTTACCCACTTTTCTGATGTATCCAAGGTAGTTTAAAGTTGTTTTGGTTCATGACTTTCTTTGTCCTGTAAGACTGTAAAACCCCTGTGAAACTACTTCCACATTGGAACATGGAATTTGGGGTAACCTAAATCTGTGTTCCTGGGCCACGGTCAATCAGAATCACTCCAGAGTAAATTGTCTTATTCCCTCTTAAGATGGGAGCTGTGGCTTTTACATCAACATATAGATGCTTTATTTTCTACATTCTAGACCTTGCTATTAATCAAGTGTCAAAAACTGCTCAGAAAGTATAACTTTTTAGAGGTAAAATGCAATATAATTACATTTTTAAAAAGTCAGCTTGATCCTTGGCCACAAGGGAATAATGCCTAGGTCAGAATGTGGAGAATACTTGGATTTTGTTCTCTAATCCTGATGGTTAAGCATTTTCTCATCCTTCCCAGGTCAGGATCCTCTAGGTTTAGCCACAGAACCACCAGAAAGGTTGATACCATGCAGAAGGCTGAAATCAGAAGATTCTGTCCTGTGGATACTGACTTCTTGGGGGCCTCAGTTTTTTTGTTGGTTTTTTTTCCATAGGATAAAATTCCAATCCTTCCTAATATCTGGTATTGATAGCAAATGGAAACCAAACAGTAAATGATGGGAGGTGTCATCCTGTAAATATTTCTTTTATTGGTTAATGAAAGCACTGTCGGCCAATAGGAAAGCAAGACTAGGAAACAAGGATTCTGGGAGGAGATTCAAGATGGAGGACTGAAAAAAGAATGCTGTGGTCTCTGGTAAGATGAGACCACGTGGCAATACTTATATTAATACAAATGGGTTAATATTTAACAGAGACAGCCGATAGGAAAATAGTAACTGACCTACATAATTTTATCTAATACAATGTCACAGTGTATTATTGGGCTGGTGCGGCTCTGGGTCCAGGCCGGCAGGGAAAAACCTACTCTTAACAGGTAAACTCACTCTTCAGACTGGTTCACTTTTGGAACTTTTTTTTTTTTTTCTGGATTGGAAGGGGGGCGGGCAGAGTCAACTCTTTGTTGCCTATGGACCAATACTGACCTCTCACAGACAAGTTTCGCAAACCACATGGACAATTTCTTCCATGCAAGTCCCTAAAATGGCTGGACCTCTGGGAGATTCAATGGACCCAGGCTCCATTAAACATTTCAATATTTTTCTCCGTGGGTAGCTTGGAACCATACCCTAGTGTAGTATTGGTGTGTAACTTAGTGACAAAGGGACCAGAAACAAGTGCACAGTTGCCCTGTGGTACAGAAAGAGGAAGTAGAGGGGCTGAGCTTCATTCTCTTGGTTGTTGGTAATGAAACTGAGCCATTCCTCTAGCCCCAACCTTGGAGTCTCAATTAAAATTAATTCCTCTGAAGAGTGTCTTAGCAAGTCCTCATGACCATTAAATTTCCATTGGGAATGGCTGGCTCATTTACCAGGAAAGAAGAGGCCACAAGGAGCACAGAACTCCCAAAGCATAGTGATTTCATGAGAAAGCTTGCATGTTGTTTCAAGGGAACTGAGCAGTAGACAAAGGCCCCCGGGAACATGCATTTATCTCTAGGAGGGCAGCTTTGGTCTTTCCAAACTTGAGAATCCTAGTTGGTGATCCTAATGCCTTCCTGTATCAGTATCCAAGGCTCATCTTTCCAGGCCTCTCCTCCTTCATGGTCTAGACTGAAGCATCGTTAGTGTTGAAGCCTCTCCTAAATCCTTTGGAAATGACATGTTGGCCCAGCTTGGAGGCCAATCATCTTCCGTGACCTCAAAGGGTAAATTTCATGGAAAAGAACTTTGTGTTTTAAAAGCACAACCTCGTGTGTCAATATACATCTAGACCATCCCTGAACTGCATATTGAGTACTCTTCCTTTCCTGTTTGAAAGAACATGTCCAAGAAAAGGAAGCCTGGACATGTAGTTACTTTACTTTGGCCTTGTTGGTATGATTTACTTTAAGCACAATTATCAATCGACTAGTTTTCAAGAGTAACTACACCATAGGACTGATGTGGTGAATAAAGTGGGTGCGGGGGGGGGGGAGGTGTGTGGCTGAAGCTCCGAGAACACCTTTGTTTTCTGTTTTGAGATCTAACTATTCCTGAGTAGCACTGGCTCAGCCTCAGGAATGGGGTAGTTTGTCAGTGTTTTAAGACATCTCTAGCAGAAACCCCACGAGTTCAAATGCTCCTTTAATTAGTTTGATACCAATATTCTTTCCGCTTCTCCTGTCAAAGCCCGTTTACCTGTGAGAAGCTTTCCCTCACACCTGCATCTAGAAGCAGCACAGTTCTTGCTCAACTCTCCAGACAACTGGGCACACCCAAGGCTGTCCGAACAACTTATCCTCCTGTATGGCTTCTAGAACTGATTCGGGTTCACTGGTTCTGCACCTTTGCAATTAGCCCTTTAGTTAAAAGCCTGCTAACTCACGCTCCAAGGGGGGGAGCTAGAAAGAAGGGCTCACATAAGCCTGAATCAGTAATTCCATGGGTTTTTGGCATCCTCAAAGTAAGAGGAACCGAGGACCCTCTTTGGGCATTGCACACTCATTTTTCTATAACAAGGTATAACTGACATCCAGGCCTCTCTTAGGACATTAAGGAGAAGGCATGAGATGTTAATTTCCAGGATGTGTGCCTCCAGTTGCAGACACACTGTGGGGACAGACTTTGAATTGGTTGTTCACACTAGCATCTCCCAGGGAAGATCTTAAGTTAGACAAGGCTAGAGACAAATATACATTGGTGTGATCCTTGATCATGGATGTGAGCTATCAAACACCTGTATAAGATTTAAGGACACCAGAGTGACCCTTCAAACCCAAGTGCTCTCTCTCTCTCTCTGTTATCACTGTAAAAGGAAAAATATTTTCTGTATCTTGTCAGTCCCCATCCCCAAAGTACAACTCAACAGATGGTTAAGACTCATCAGACAAATCTGTACCGGTTAATGTGTTATCTTTGGAGTTCATCATAAAGTGTTGCATTCTTTCTCTGGTACTTTAAAGCAGCAACCATTTGCTGTCTTCTTCAGTTTTATAAGGGAACAAATGTCTTTTCTGTATACATTGCATTGGTGTATTACCATGTGCTGCCTGAGCTCATTGAGAATCTGGCTCCGGAGTTGGGGCTTGGCTTTCCTACTCCAGACCCAAGTATGTTTGTCTGAAATTGTGCCCCAACCCTCCTTTCCTGGATCAGTCTAGACACTTGGTTCAGGGAAAAGGAGAGTGCCAAAACAGCCCAATGGTAAGGGCACTGTGTGCCCTTAGGAACAGCTTGGAGTAAATCTATTTCCAACAGAGGTTTCTGTTGTTTCTTCTCTAACACTAAGGTGCCTATAATGAACACAGGTAATGGGATATTACAGAGAGGACTTCATCTGGAAACCCTCACTCAGTAACAACATCATTTTAGTTTTAGCATGCCTTTTAACCGATTTCTGAAGTATGCTATAAACATTGATTTCATGATGGTTTGCTATCTACTGTTGGCTATCAATATTTGGTACCCACACTCATAGACAAATGAAGTCATGGGTATGGTAGATCATTCTCTGGACCATATAGAATATGAAAGCCTCATTGGATTCAACTATCATTGAATAAGATGTTACTTTGATACTAAGGAAAGAAATAAAATGGGCTGTGTGGTGGTGCTACATGGCTTTGGTCCCAGCACTCATGAGGCAGACCTCTGTGAGTTCGAAGCTAGCCTGGTCTACCGAGCAAGTTCCATGACAGCCTCCAAAGCTATAGAAAAACCCTGTCTTGAAAAACGAGAGAGACAGAAAGAGAGAGAGAGGGATGGGGAGACAGAGAGAGAGAGACACACAGAGAGAGAGAATATGAGCAGAAGATTTTTAATGACAAGAAAAGCCTGTCTAAGTAGGTTACTGAAGCATGGCAAAGATGAGGGATAGTGCCGATATATGTAAGATTAGAATTTCTAATGTCAAAGCCCAGGCACACCTATTTAAATCAATAGCATTCTCCGGTTAAAGATATGTAATGATATATTATTTATGAATTATAGCTTGCCTGAAGATTCAGAAAGCAAAGCCAGCCTCAAGCTATAGAGATCAGGTTAGTGGTGGTACACACCTTAAATCCCAGGACTCAGGATTAAGAGGTAAATGGATCTCTGGGTCCAAGACCACCCAGGATGGGTGATTCAGAGCTCCCACCTTTAATCCAAGGACTTGGGAGGTATAAAAGGTATGGGTGCTCAATCTGAGAGTTAGTCTCTAGCCACATGGAGGAGAGATAGCAGCCTGAGTGAATTTGAGGGTGGACTCGAAGCAGGGCACATTAGCATTTGTCCACTTAGGAACAGAAGAGCTGCTATGAAAGAAAATGCCCTCAATGCTTCGAAAGTGCTGTCAGCAGTGCCTGAGACTCATGTGCAGCAGATGGCACAACAAAGAAAGAATGAGGAACAAGAAGCGAAGAGTCCCATGACCGGAGGGCCAGACACTCAGCTGGCTTCGACAGTGAAAAGAACACCAGTGATTCCAGGCCACCTGCACTGTAAACCACCAGTGCAGTGTAACCAAAAAATAAAATGATATGCACATACGTATAATGTGTAAGTTATACATGGATCATACCCACCAGACATTAAGGTTATGTGAGATACATTTTAGAAAACCATTTCCGACTAACGTCTTTTTTCTTGATAAGGAAAATGGTGTGTAGATATAGGCCTTGAATCTTTTTTTTTTTTTTTTTTTTTTTTTTTGTTGTTGTTAAACATAATCAAAGTTTATTTTATACCAAAAATATGCATGATAAAGGCTAAAGATAACCGACTAGTATATACACATCAAAGATTAGAATAAGCTAACAAATTGATTGCTGGTCATTTTTCCTTCCAGTAACATATGTATCTTGATTTGCTCTGAGTGTTGCCTATCACTTAATAAAGATGGACTTTTATATATTACTACTACTAATAATAATAATGATGAAATGTGCTTGCATTTTTTTTCTTAAATTTATTTTGTATCCTCTTTTGAAGAAAATGTTGCTAACACTAGGTCTGTGATTTATTTTTGCTGAACCCATAAATAACTTAGGACAGTTTGGGAGCATTGCTCTATATGCCACACAAAGCTTTAAAGGATTAATAAAATGAGATAGGCCTTGAATCTTAGGACAATGTCAACATTGTAGCACCTACATGGGAGCCGGCAGTTGAGAAAGACAGGCCACTGTTCTTACCTAAAAATCGTATGCTAGTTAAAGATCTTTTCTGTGCTAGAAGCCTGCTGAGGGGGACCCCACACTAAGGTTTTAGCTATTCTAACAGCTCTCAAAGTTCGAAGGAGCATACCCTGGGTTCATCCCTCACTGGTCAAGCCAGGAGAATGGGAGTAGGGGAGAACCTCAGTGCTTATGGAGTGATTCTAACAGACACTGATGTGAACAGTTTTAATTCTTACACAAGCTTTTGTGTTCTAGCTTTTGGTGTTTTGCCTGGAGCTTGTAATGCTGAGCTGTTACAGAAATTATGCCTGCTCCTGGTGGAAGAGACTCTCTCCCCTCCTTGGAGATCTGCAATTTCCCCTTTCTGACACCCTTTTTAAACTTATCTGCATTTTTATGTGTGTGCATGTCCCCCCCCCCTGCACATACCAGAAGAGTGTGTCAGATTCCCTGAGACTGGAGTTACAGACAGTTGTGAACTGGAGTTACAGACAGTTGTGAACTACCATGTGGGTACTGGGAATCAAACTCCGTGCAAGAGCAGCCAGTGCTTTTAAGCACTAAGCCATTTCTATGCCCCCATCCCCCAAATCCTCTTTTTCCTTTAACTTGTATCTCCCAGCTCCCTATACTTGGCTACCACATAAATGCATTCATTGATGCATTTTTTTTTTTATGATCTTGGATAGGTCCTTTGAAAAGCTACCCGACCACCACACCTAAAGCCCCCCAAACGATGTCAAAATTCGTTATCTGCCGATTAGAGTTATCTCATACAAAGAGAATGGTGAGACAGGAGATAGGCATTGGCTAGGTCATTTAGGGACAGGGGCAGTGAAAGGGACAGTTCCAGGAACGCCTTTGGTTTCCCAGGCAGAAATGCTTTATGTTGTCTCCTCCTACACAAACACCTATGGCCCGGATCCTTAGATTTTCGTGATGAATCAGTGGGTTCTATCAATTTCCCAATTTGGGCCCCAAATTCCTTCTTCAGAATGAACGATGTTATATTACTCGGTGTGTGAGCATTGGCCTAGCTGGGCCACTCTGTTATCTGATGGAGAGCAGCACTTAGGAAGGCAGAGTCACCAAAAACCACGGTGAAGGGAGGAATGCTTACCCCTTTATTCAGGCAGCGTGCTTTTCCTTCCTAGAAAGCCCGCCTATGGTATAGTAGCTTTGGGAACCACACTTGTGCCATTCAGCTCCGGCCAAGGTCTGCCTGCGTGATTCAGAAAAACACTAACTTTCACTTTTCTGTTTTCTCACCTTCCCTTGTGCATGGGTGTGTGTCCACCACATGGTTTCTTCTGAACAGCGTAGCATGGCTTGCTCTCATTTTCATCTTCCTTCTCTGGGCAGCTGAGAGATTTACACCTTGACCATTCCAGGGATTTTCTTTTAAACCGATAAAATTGCTCAAGTCAAATGTCCTGAGTCATTGGCTAAATAATTAATGAGACTAAGAACCTTAAGGTGGTACCCAACTTTTCCATAACAAAAAGACACCTGCAGAATAGTCAAAAAAGCGATGTTTCCTTTTTAAAAACAACTCCTCCCTCTCTGTCTCCCTCTCTCTGTCCCCCCTCCCCTCTCTCTCTGTGTGTGCGTGTGCGCGTGCGCGCGTGCATGTGTGTGTATTCAGAAGATAGAAGTATGCACTGGCTCCCCGTGAACTGGAGTTACAGGGGTCTGTGAGCCACCTGATATGGGTGCTGGGAACGTAACTTGCATCTTGTTCAAGATCAGCAAGCATATTCAGTCTCCACTATGAGTTGCTTTGCAAAGTTTGTTTTGGTGCTGCTTTCCTTCATGATTAGTAAAGTGACTGTCCTGGGTAGTTTTATGTCAACTTGACACAAGCTAATCTGAGAGGAGGGAACAGAAATTAAGAAAATGCCCCAGGTCATAGGCAAGCCTGTAGGGCATTTTCTCAATTATTGGTTGGTAGGCACGAGCCTAGCCCACTGCGTGTGGTGCTACCCCTGGCTGGTGGTCCTGGTTTCTATAAAACAGCAGACTGCACAAGAGAAAGCCAGTATGCAGCATCCCTTCATGGCCTCTGCATCAGCTCCTGACTCCAGCTTTCTGCCCTGACTTCTTCTCCAAATGGAGGATGATGTAGAAGTGTAAGCCCAATAAAATAAGCCCTCTTTCCCCCATCTTGCTTTGGGTCATGGCATTTCATCACAGCCACAGAACCTCTTAAGACAGAGACAGTTTCTGAATCCTAGACGAACACGATTCTTTAATGTGCTATTGAAAATGTGTTAAGTCCCATACTAAAAAGATAAACCACACACAAGTACATACCCAGAGCCTATGCTATTGCAGGGTTAATGAAGAATGTTTCATGCCATTTGAGTATGTTCTCAGGTTAAATGATGAGCAAATGAAAAAAAGCTGGGACAAACTTTGACAGAAATACTGACAGCTGTGTCGCTCTTTTCTCCAGTTTAATACTGATCTAGGAGAGCAGTGGAATTATGCAGGAGTTGCCAGGTCAGAGACCACATGAGCTCGATTGAGATGGAGGCACAGGCCTCGAATCCCAGCACTTGGATGGCTGAACTGGGAGTTGGAGGCAAGCGAGGGAAACAAAGTCAGTCTAGCTTGATAGTAGATGTTTATAATCCCAACTCTTGAGCTGGCCTGAGAGCTGAAGGGGGCTGTTATTGGGGAGAGGATAATAAACAGCAAAGTTGTTAACACTGTACCAACTGGAAGGTTTACAGTGGGCCAGGCAAGATGGTCTGTCAGTTAAAGCACTTGCCATGCAAGCCTGAATCTGAGTTTGAGAACCACGCCCACACAAGGGTGAAAGGAGAGAACTGGAAAACGGTTCTCTGACCTCCACACAAATGCCATGCTGTGTGCACGAACGTAACCCACATCACCTTCATACAACCCTAATAAATACAATTTAAAAGTCTAAAATAATTTAGGGGGCTAGAGAGATGGCTCAGTGGTTAGAGCCCTGGCTGCTCTTCCAGAGGTTCTGAGTTCAATTCCCACATGGTGGCTCACAACCATCTTGTAATGAAATCTGATGCCCTGTTCTGGCCTGTAGACATATACATGCAGGCAGAACACTGTGTGTATATATATATATATATATATATATTACATAAGTAAGTTTTTTTTAAAAAAAATTAAAAGACATAATAAGATGTGAAGTAAGAAAAAGAAAGGAGTCTTTGGATTCCATGACGCTCTCCAGGCTTTAAGTGTCTGCTTCCTTTGTCATTCTCTACCAAATATGTCCTATGAACAAAGCTGAACTTTGGAAAACAAATGGATAAGCCAGAAGAGTAGAGAATCACTAGAATGCAAAGTCCCCTATAAATTTCACTTATGGAAAGAAGGGACCTTGGTTCCATATAGGTATAGGGACTAAAAATGAAATACTGTGGAACTCAGTTATTGGAGCCTGGTGTCTTTGTCTGTGGGTGGCACTACCCCACCCCCACCTCCCAAGTGAAAGGCTGGAGACAAGCTCTCACAATGCACAAATTTCTGGACCACTATCGCCATCACGAGGAATGAACTTCAAAACTCCTGGTACCATTATGCTTCTTTCCCATGATTCGACTGGCGCTTCTTACCTGGGCTTTCTTGACTTCTAAGGCCCTATGAGGGACACAGACAGTTGTGCTTTCCTGTTTCAGACCCAGAGAGTGAGGTATGTAGAGTAGATGAGCCATTGCAGGTTCACAGTGGCACAGGAAATTGTATGGGGGGGACCCGTGGTCTTCCCACAGTGAACAAGTCCAGAGAAACGCTGCTAAACATTAGTGCGGGCACTCTGGGTTTCCATTCCAGTCCCCTGGAACAAGGAATAGAGGGATTTCCTTTGATTGCCGCTAGGCTAAGAGCTTTAATCCGCCCATGTCTTCTGAGTGCAATGCTGCATGGGGCTGTAGTAATGTGTTAGAATTAGCAACCATCACATGAAGCAGTTCGTTGAAATGCAGATCTAGAGCAGACAAGAAGAGAGGGCACAGAACTTGTTCCTCACCTTTCCGTAAGAAATTTTAAATATTCAATCTATTGCTTTGGTTTTATTTAGGGTATAAGTATGTGTCGGGGGGGGGTGTTTTGATATTGTGTATATATATGTGGCTATGTGCAGGTGCCCAGAGAAGCCAGAAGAGGGCATTGGATCCTCTGGAGCTGGGGTGGCAGGCAGTTGTGAGTTTCTGTATACGGGTGCTGAGAACTGAACTCAGCTTCAGGTCCTCTGATTCTTTTTTTTTTTTTTTTTTTTAAAGACTAATGTAACTTCTTTTAATTGTCATTTTATGTTCTCCGCAGCTGCCCCCACCCTCCCCTTCTCCTGGATGACCACTTTTGTAGGCTACAGGGGACTAGGGAACAAAGCCTGGAGGGGGGGGTCATGCAGCAGCCCCAGTCAGGTGGTAGGAGAACAAGCCACAATTACAAATTCATCACAACAATTAACGCTGAAGCCTGGGAGAGCTGCAGAGAGGGGAGGCCGCTCCTCTTTGTCAGGGTCTATTTGGCGGTGACCTTGCTCTGAAGACGATGGTATTCCTTCAGCCTGAGAGAGTTGATATTGATGAAGCCAGTAGCATCAATGGGCTCATAATCACCCTGCGCAGTCATGCTCACCAGCTCTTCATTGTACAGTCAGAGTGGAGACTCCCGGCCAAGGATGTACACCCTTCCTTCCACCCGCTCCTGGGACTTGTCAATGCAGTGGCGGACAAATTCCCACTCGGGGCTGTGCCAGAAACCCGTGTACACAAGCTCTGTGAATTTGAGGCCCAGGCCCTGCTTGATTTTGCGCACTTCCCGATCCATGGTGAAGGCCTCCATGTCTAAATGAGCGTGGTAAAGGATGGTCCCTGCTGGGGTCTCGTAGATACCCCGGGACTTCATTCCAATGAAGCGGTTCTCCACGATGTCAATGCGACCCACTCTGTGCTTGCCCGCAACTTCGTTCAAGTACAGGAAGAGCTCCAAGGAAGTGCGATGGGTAGTGCCATCTCTGATGTTGGTCACCTTCACAGGGACCCCTTTCTTGAATTCTATCTCAAGAACATCTGGGCTGTTGGGTGCTTTGGCAGGATCCTGGGCCTTTGTGTAGAGACCTGGAGGGGCTTGGTTCTTGGGGTTTTCCAGGATTCCAGCCTCGTAGCTGATGTGCATAAGGTTCTCATCCATACAACAGTGGCTCTTGGGTGTAATGGGGATGGGGATTCCATGTTGCTTTGCATACTCCATCAAATCATTTCGGCCCTTGAAACGGTTGTAAAACTCAGGCATCCTCCAGGGGGCGATGACCTTAATCTGGGGTGCCAGCAGGTGAGCTCAAAGCGGACCTGGTCATTGCCCTTTCTCATGGTGCCATGAGACACATACTTGGCTCCCTCACGCTGAGCAATTTCCACCTGTTTTGGAGCTATGCAGGGCCTGGTCAGAGAGGTACCCAGGAGATAACGGTCTTCATAGAGCACACTGGACTGGATAGCTGGCCAGATGAATTCCTCCACAAATTCCTTGCTCACATCTTCAATGAACACCTTTTTGGCTCCAAGCTTCAGTGCCTTCTTCCTGGCTTCCTCAAAGTCTTCCTTCTGGCCATTGTTGGCCAGGTAAGCGATGACATCATAGCCTTGTTCCTTCAGCCACACAAGGATGCAGGAGCTATCCAGGCCGCCACTGTAGGCCAGAACCACAGAGCCCTTGCTGGACATCTTGTCTAGGATTGCAGGTACAGGTTCCTGGAGTCCGTAGTCTGTCTTTCTGGTCTGGTGAATGACTCAGTAAGCCCAGGAAGCTGTGGCAGACGACGGAGCAGGGCAGGTCCTCTGATTCTTAATGGCTCTCCAGCTCCTCCAGCCCCCTTTAAGCTCTCCCTTCCTTTGACACCTGCTGGTAGCTAAATTCTCTGGGAAGTTTAGTGTCACCACTACCATTTCTGTTTCCTGTTCCTGAATTCAGGAGAGCTGTGCACGTGGCCTGGCCCCGGGGTCACTAGCTTTACCATAAAAACACGGCGATGGTACTGAACTCCATGTTGTCAGCAGAGGAAAGGGTGCTGAGGCTGCGCCTGGTTCTGGGCCTACACTAATCACATCCAGACCCTGCCTTCCCCTAAGCTCCTAGGGACGGCAGGAAGAAAAACTCTTGGCTGAGGAAATCATTATCAACACAATAAATTCTTATTTCACGTATTGCGTCCTGAGCGCAGTTGTTATCGTCTCACACGTTACATCCTGACCTCAGTTGCTATTGTCATTATTGCCTCACACATGATATCCAGAGCACAGTTTCCCCTCCCACTCCCTCCTTTCTACCCCTCCCTTTCTGTTTCCCTTCAGAAAAGAGCAGGTCTCCCAGGGATATCAACTGGCCATGGCACACCAAGCTGCAATAAAGACTAGGCACGAGGAATTCATGAAACTATCTCTGCATACTGGCAGTGTTGCCTTAGAAAAGCCAAGGGATTTTATGCGCAGGCTCAGTGTTCCCACCCTTTGACTCCAGTAACTGGCTACCTTGCCTTTTTTGCTTCTATTCTTGAAGTTTAGCTTTTGTTTCTGTTTGGTAGTAAGGGCAGATACCCTGGACAAGGGTCAGCATTGGAACTCTGGGACCACAGGAAGAGGAAAAACCAAACCAAACGAGCTTTAAGGCACTCACCTGCGTCAGGTGCCTTACTCTTTGAAAGAACGCACTAGCCTTAGGGAGGCCCTTCCATCTGCAGCATTCTCTGCAGGGCTCCCTCGGGGTACCACCTTGTCTTCTGAACGCAGGCCTAGAAAGGAAAATGCTGACACCTCAGGGCCTGGAGAACACTGAGGCATACCAGCCACTTGCTTCGAGTCCACTCTTCTAGTTCCTTGGGCATCCTATTCTGTATCTGACCTTGACATTAGGCCTTGTATGCCTGCGAGGAAGCTGACTTCCAAAGTAACTTGGAATGCTGAAAAGTATACAATAGCCTACTTTGAGTGGCCCATGTATTGGGGAAATCACACAATTTTAACTTATGTTTGCAGGATTTAACATTGGAGCACAAATATTTTCTTCTATTAGCACAACATCTCTGAGTTTCTTATAGCTTTTGCTTAGGACATTGATATTGTTTCTCTTTGATACCTAGACTATTCTGCAAACTAGCCACGTGCTGATCAAGAGGAAAGAACAACCAATAAATTTTGTTTGTTTTTTTCTTTTTTCTTTTTTTTAAATTTTTTAATTATTTCATATAACAAAGTCCATTTAAATGAAAACAAACATTTATAGACAATATTTGGGAATTTGGGCGTTGTTCTTTCCAAACTACTTCCTGCTGGTAAGGGGCACTGTCACGGGGGATTCGAAGAAGAATCAGAAATCAATAAATTTTGTATGAAACAGTGATAACATTGCATATTTGCCCTTAATCCTATGACCTTAACACAATTCTCTGTTGACAATGAAGCACCACCAGAAATTTGTATTTAAATTGGACCTTTTTTTTTTCTCCTTTTTTCAAGGTAGAGTTTTCTCTGTAGCTTTGGAGGCTGTCCAGGAACTAGCTCAGTTGACCAGGCTGGCCTTGATCTCACAGAGATCTGCATGCCTCTGCCTCCCAAGTGCTGGGATTAATGATGTGTGACACCACTTTTTTTTTTTCAAGACAGGGTTTCTCTGTGTACTCCTAACTGTCCTGGTAGTAGCCCAGGCTGGTCTCGAACTCATATAGGTCCATCAGCCTCTGCTTCTTGAGTGCTGAGATTAAAGGCGTGTGCCACCTGGCCTTAAGTTGGACTTTTTAACACAATGCTTGTCATAACTGACATTTTTCTGTTAAGGTTTCTGAGAAATTTTCGGCAATGTATAAGAAACGCAAAATCTAAATTTCAGAAAACACTCGCAAGATCTAACTAGCCCAGTTTGATATAATAATCAGTTCTCACTACACAACTCTATTAGTGGGAACGGCAAGATGGTTCAGTGGGTAAAGTCACTGGGCACCATCCATGACAACCTGAGATCAAGCCCCAGGACCCACATGGTGGAAGGAGAGAACCAACTCCTACCTCCATAAATAAATGTAGGGGGCTAAGACTTCCTAATGTGGGTATCAGTTCGGAGGACTGGGCAGTCTATGGGGCCTCTGGCAGTCCATCAGTATTTATCCTTAGTATATGTGTTATGAGTATGTTTTTCCTGCTGGCCTGGACCCACCTTGGTGCCAGCCCCAATTAACACACAGAGACTCTGTATTTGATATAACTCTGTTGGCCAGTTACTAGTTTCTTATATACGAATGGACCTTGGGAGCCCATCTCACATAGAAGGATAATCCCTCAGTGCCACACCAGCCCCAGTGAAGACAAGTGTAGCAATGGCTGGGAGAAGTCTCAATGGCTACCTGTCCAGAGGTTCACACCACACGTGGTTATGCCTCCTGGGGAAAAATGGTTCAGGACCCTGCAGGCGATTGCCCGACTGACAGTCTGGAACGGGTGCTTGGTGTTTGTTGTGTTATGATAGCTTTAATGCTTTTGGTCATAGGTGCTTTGGCCTGTAGCTCCACTGTTAATTCAGAGAAGCCCAGAAAACACTTAGATATAGTTTCAGGGACAGAAAGAGATACAGACCACCCCTCAGCTACAAATCCCAGGGCACCAGTGGAGACTTCAGGTGTCAGCCCAAAGCCTAATAAATTAACATACCTAAAGCTAAAGGAATTTGCCCACAAGATGACCCTGCCTAATTATCCCGCCTGCAGCAAAGCTGTTGTGAGGATTTACTACTAAGATTTTAGGGCCCATAAATCAATAAAACAGCACAAGAGTTCTCATCAATGCTGTTAAAAGTTTACTGACCAGATTATTCTCTAAACTCAGCAAATCAAATCCCTGGTAAGCTGACCACAAGCAAGCCAAAATAAACATGAGATGTATTTACAATCTCATGCTCAAAAATAATTGCTGACATTTCTATAGTATGTCTGTCAATTTTAAATGGTGGCCAAAGATCTGTTCCTTGAACTTTCTGCATAAAAACCCGATGCTCTGAAGTAAAAATCGCAGCAGTTGCAAATCTCCTCGAGTGTGTTTGTGTCTGTCAAGGGGAAGCCAGTCCTGACCTGTTCATCCAAGTCTTGTTCTCCCTGCAGACCCGTTGCCCACTGAAAGGTCTGCGGCACCTCAGCCTAGACACACAGGGAAGGGCCTGGGCCCTACTCCAAATGATATGACAGACTTTGAAGATGCCCCAAGCATGGCCTCAAACTCCCTGGGGAGCAGAAAGGGGTTTGGGAGAGGAGTTGGTAGGGGACAGGGGGGAGGGGAGGGAGAGACAACTGGGATTGACATGTAATAAAAGCTTGTTTCTAATTAAAAAGAAAAAACCAAAAACCTATTATGTAGAACAACAAGGACAGTTAGCTACTAGCCCTAAAATATTGGGTGGCCCAAGCCTGATCATTTTGCAGAGCCAACTTGCCCGGACATCAAACACAATTCACACTGCTCCAAGTTAAACCACACACCCATGAAAGCTTTAACTTCCTGACAGCTACCCACTGACATGTGGACTATCCCTTCCCCCTAGCTCTTGTAAATGTACTCACCCTTCATCCATCCAACAGTTTGTGGGCCCTCCCCTTTATAATAATGCATTCTAGGCCTGTCCATATCTGGTCTGTCTGCTTATCTGCATCATTTTCCTTCCACTTTGAGAGTTCCTAATGAGAACAAAGATACTTAAGACAAGCTAAATAACCACAATCCATACTGTCTTCAGAGATGTCAAAGCAAGCAAGCAAACCCGGGCTTGGCCTGGTTCTTGGCTGTGGACCTCTGCATCTGGCTCCATCAATTACTGAATAAGGGCACTATGATGTTATCTGGGGTGTTCTCCAATCTGATTACAGGAGTTGGCCAGGGCAGGCATCCTCTCTACTGTTGCTAGGCGTCTCAGCTGGCCTCCTCCTTGTGGACTCTTGGCAGTTACCCCGGCACCAGGTTTCTCCCTAAGCCCATAGTGGCTCTCTCTGTGAAGACATCTCTTTCACTGCTCTTCCACCGCATCCCTCCCCGCCCAGGCCGCCTCATTCCTCCGGTTCTCATCCCCCTCGCCTCCTCCTCACCACCCTCTCGCCCGGTTTGCCCCGTAGATCTCACCTAATTTCTCTTCCCAGGGTGGCCCTAGTTTCTCTGGTCCTTAGTGCGGTTATCCTTTGCGTTACTTCCAATACCCACTTTGAGCAAGGGAGGTGAGGAGCACAATGGAGACGTCTGAACCAAGCTCGTGGAAACTCACGATCTCTAGACCTACAACTGTGTACAGTCCAGGGGACCGAACTTTGTCCTCCATGTGTGGGGGACAGTTGTGAGGTTTGGAAGATCAGAGGGGCCCCTGGCAGCAGGACCACGATACAAAGCGGCACATGACCTAGCTTGTTGGCGCGCATTCCTTAGGGTGGGAGGGATGCCATGCTCAGTCTTAAGGCAAGGGAGTGACCGGGTCATGCCCCAACCTCATGAGCCCTTGGCCATGAGAAGGAGTGGACTAGGGGGCGGCGGTGAAAGGGAACCGGAGGCGGAGAGGGGGTGGGAGGGGCCGCAGGAGCGGGAGAAGTGTGGTGGGAATGTAAAATGAAAAAAAAAAAAGTCAAAGAAATGGAAAAAAGGAAATTTAAAACACAGAGCAGTTGGCTTTTCGATGTGAGAATGACCCCCACAGACATACAGACCTCTATCTAGCAAGCTCTGCTTGCAAGCAGATGGTATGTGTCCGAAATCGAGGAAGCCGCCTTCTGTCCCGGGGATATCCCAGGATGCCCGGGAGCCGTAAGGTAGGAAAGTGTAGCCGTAAGGCACGACGATTAACCGCAAAAGTGTCGTCGTTCTGGGAAGCAAAAGGATCGCGGACCCCGAGGGAAAACACAGCTCAGATAGTAAATGGAATAGTCCAAAGAAGCAAGAGACCGGGACTGCAGGAAATTAAAATGGTTCTGTTTCGGTTTATTTACTTTGAGAGTTTCCCTGTGGTACTTTTGTCGTCCTTGTTGTTCTTATCTGCTAGTCCGTGAGGGTCCACGCTAAGTCCTCCCTTCTCCAGGTGGTGATACTCTAGAAGAGAATCGATGTCCGGATCCTTGGCACCTGGCTCTTTGGAGAACGCAAGGAGCTCCAAATTACAGCTTCCACAATTCTCTACATTTCCAGTTTTTCGTATCCTTAGGCCTCATTTTAACGGAGATTCAATGGAACAGAATATACAGAACCGATTTCCTCTTGGGGGCGCTAGAGCGACGTCTTTGTCCAGGAGAACCGTGTACCCTCCCTTCGTGCCTTGAAAAAATAATAAGGACAGGAATGCCAGAAAACCATTTCTGCCTCATATTATCTAGTTTGCATTTCCTCTTGGTTTTTAAAAACGCAATTTTTCGGCATGTGTAGATATTCCTAGCTGTAAGGATGTGTTGGCCTTCACTGAGCCAACACTGAGACCTGGATGCAAGCAGTCCTGGCCACTCTGGAATATCTGGACCAAGAGCAGAATAAAAAGCTGATAGATGTTCTGTTTGTACACTCCAAGTCAAGAAAAAAAAAAGTTACTTTTGATTGGGAATTTATTTTTAATGGCGGTAGTATGGTAAATTCCAGGGACAGAACTGCATGTCGAGTGTCTTTGCCTCACAGTAGCCTATCAGATTCGTCACAAGTCAAATGTCAATCACCTGAACAAACAGAGCGTTTCTATAAAAAGAATTTGGAATAGCATGGTGTTAATGTCTCTCGGATTATCCCTCTTAAAACTTTCAAAACAGAATATAAGGCCTATATAAGCTCCACCACCTGGGTAGCTGTGATATCATAATCATTACTGATTAAGAATTGGAAGGCCTTTCCCCACAGACATAGAAAGGCATTTCTATCAGAAGAAGAGATTTCCAGTAACTGTGAACCTTCTGGCCAAGAATCGGTCCAAAGAGATTGACCAATGTATCACAGGGACCGTCTTAACACCTCCAAGCAGGGTTCTTGCGGTACTGTGAGTATAGGTCATACTTGAATGGAGACTCAGCATATTGTTGGAAACATCCTGGCTGTCTCAGAAGTGCTTTCAGAGAAAGTACCTGAGAAATGGCAAAGCGTGAAGCTTCCATTCCTGAAAACTGACACGTCCATTTCCCTTCCCATCTTTTCCTTATTTGTCAGGTGTCAGGATGAAAACACCTTATCCTTCAAACGTAGCATGAGGAGAATGGAATAAAGAAAAAAAAATGAAGCCTGAGAAAGAAAAGTTGAAGAAGGAAAGCAGAATGTTAAGGAAAATGTCCAAGACGGATGTGTCCCTTCTAACTCAAGGTGACTTAGCATGTGCCACCCAACAGTACTCCAGTGAAGGCCCCAGGACCCCAGAAGAAAAAGACTGGCAAAGTAAAAGCACAACCTGAAGGGACAGACGAGTGTGAAGAAACAATTCCACAACTGGTACCAACAGGAGAAATACCAAATAAAGAAAACAAAGATGCAAGAAAATGTCACAGGGGAAAAAAAAAAAAAAAACCTCCAAAAAAGAGGCCAGATCTGAATAAATATCAGGGCAAGAAAAGGAACTACAGAGACCCTGGGAACTTTAGAGCCTATGACCCCAGGGAAGAAACAAACAAACAAACAGACAAACAAACCAACAAAAATGTTCGAGAAATCAGGACGCCAGGAGCCAAGTTCTTTACTCCCAGGAAAGCTTCTAACATAAACAAAGACAAAAAACAAAACAAAACAAAACAAAAAAAAAAAAAAAACAAAAAACAAAACAAAAAAAAAAAAAACAAAACCCAGGTTCCTCAGCCTGAAGGAACTATCAGTGTTAACCAAGATGTTTTCAAGAATACTTAGGCAGGGTATGGTTGCACACACTGTAGGACATAGATAGGTAGTTTTGTCTGGGTTTGAGGCAATCCTGGTTGTCTACCAGGTAGTTTAGGTCAGCCAAACTACACAGTGAAATGTCTCAGTAGACAGACAAACTTGGCCAAGATTGGTTGTGCACACCTACATTCCAAACACTCAAGAAGCCAAGGCAAGAGAGTCATGAGCCTGAGGGAAGTCTGGAGTTGAACCAGAATCTATCCTTAAAGGCCGAACTTCAGGCCTGGGCTTGGTGGTATAAAACTTTGTTAGCATAGGCAAGGTCCTGGCTTCAGTACCCAGAACTTTGAAAACTACCACACACCTGCACATAACAAAAGGTACCCTGTTGCAGACCTGTTTGTTTTTTTTATTTTCCTGAAACAGGGTTTCTCTGTTGTAGCTTTGGAGGCTGTCCTACAACTCAGGACACCAGGCTGGCCTCAGAGATCCACCTGCCTTGGCCTCCCGAGTGCTGGGTTGAAAGGCATGTGTCACCACCACCTGGCATATTGCAGCCTTTTTCAGCGAGTCCTGTACTTCATGTTAGTCCTCTACTTAATGTTTCTGTAAAGTTTCCAGGGGTGATTCTGAATCTATTTGTTCCTATTTGTAAAAACTAGTGCTTTGAGGCAAAGAAAAAGAAAGAAAGCAAAAAGAAAGAAAGAAAGGTTTTTTTTTTTTGTTCAGTGTATTTGCTGATAAGAGTGCTCCTGTATGTTTGTGGTTTTTAAATTAAACATCTGCTTCTGGACAAAAATAGATAATAAAAATAAATAAAATAAAAATGAGCGCGTTATTGCCTGTACCCATTTTATTTTTCATTCTCTGCAATTCAGAGGGTTAGAGTCGGCCGCCCGCAAACACATAGCTACAAGAACGGCCAAGAGCACACATCTGGGTACCAAAATAAGAGACAGAGTTCACAGTGGGAATGACAGGTGCTTCCTAAACCTCCAGAGTCATTTGACCTCCACAGGGCTATGTCTAATCAGTTGCAAACACCGCTGCCAAAGCACCTGTCCCAGTTTCTGAGCACGTGACTTAGAGGGTCTTGTTGTCTGGGTACCTCTGGCTCTGGCATTCTTTTTGCCTCCTCTTCCGCGTTCTCAGAGCTCTGCGGGGAGGGCTTTGATGGAAGCCTCTCAGTTAGGGCAGAGTGTTCCAAGGTCTCTCACTCTTTGCATGATGTCGAGTCATGGGATTCCTTTTGTGTCTTAGTTATTACCCTTCAGCCGAACAGCAGGGAAGATGCAACATGGCCAAGGTAACTTATAAAAGCAAGCCTTTGGAGGGGGGCCTTGCTTACAGTGTCAGAGGCGTTAGTCCATTATCATGTCAGGGAGCATGGCGGCTCACATGGTCCTGAAGATGTAGCTGAGAGCTAAGTCCTGGTCCACAAGCAGAGAGAGACAGCAAGACTCAGAGCTTGGCATGGGCTTTAGAAACCTCAAAGCCCATTCCCAGTTACTCAGGGCCAGACCTCCTAGTCTTTTCAAATAGGACCACTCCCTGGCAATCAGCCAATGAGCACATGAGGGCTATTTTCTTCTTTTCTTTCTTTCCTTTTTTTTTTTTTGTTGAACCAGTCAGTGACATGTTTTTATTGTGCTGATGGGTCAGAGAAAAGAAATATTCATAACCTCAGTCCAGAAGTGGCCTCCGCTGGCCCCCTCCCCCAGGTCGAGTAGTCCCGAGTACGTGATTGTCACAAGTTCACCAGTCCAGAATCCTGCCCTGGCGCCATCCCCCTGGCTAGCGCCCCTAGTGACGGAAACCCTGCACTATGTGGTTCTGCCTGGAACTGTAGCCACTGCCACCAGCAGGGCACTGAGGGGCCCGGGTAGGAGGAAGGAGGCTACTGGCTAGGGTCGGAGAAGCCCTGGCCGAAGCCGCTCAAGTCCTGCCCGGAACCATACTGACCATAGGGGAGGTCCGGCTGTGCAGTTGGGGGGTTTGCTCATGTAGGGGCCAGCCTGCGATAGAGGTGGCAGGAAGGCCAGTGGGGCAGCCCAAGGGGTGGCAGGTGGAGGAAGAATCCCTGGAGGGGCGAATTGATGGGGAGGTGGAGGCAGGTGAGGCACCAAAGCCCCGTGGGAAGCCCTGTGGCCGAGGGGGGGAGGAGGGGGAAGCCTTCCAGTGGTGTGGATTCAATGAAGGATTTAAAGCGAGGGGGTGGAGGCGGGGCTCCTCCACCCGCAGGGGCTGGGCCATAGCCACCAATGGCCTGTCCTGCTGGCATCCACATTCCTTGCTGCCATGTGGGTGGGGGCTGGGCTGCCCAGCCATTGGCTGCACTGGGTTGCCAAGGGCCTGCCCAACTGGCTGCCTCCTGGCTGTCCTGCTGCTTGGTTTTTGCTCTCCCGAGGTTCAGCCCGTTTAACCTCCACTTTTTTTTGCCCATGACGTCTTGACAATGCATGTTAACAGCCTGGTCCACTGATTGTTCGCCCTCGAAAGTAATAAATCCAAAACCTCGAGGCCGCTTCTTCTCTGTGTCATATATCATGACCACCTCGGTGACCACTCCGAACTTCTTGAAGTACTCCCTGAGCTCTGTCTTGCTGTAGTTGTGGGGAATGCCCCTCACCAAGATCTTGTTGGATTTGCTGCTGTCGCTCCTGGGTCTTTTCCAGCCTTCCTTGGGCTGAGTTCTCTCTGGCTGCATCCCCCAGGTATGCATGGCTTCAGGTCAATATTCCGGCCATCCAGGGTGTGTGGTCTGCCGGCCAGCACTGTCCCTACACAATTGAGGTCTTTAAATCCGACAAACCCAAAACTTTGGGACTGGTTGGTGGTTTTATCTTTCATGATGACACAATCCACGACCTCACCATACTGGGGAAAGTAGCTGCACAGAGCCTTTTGAGAGTTGCTCCAATCCAGGGCACCCGTGAAGGGCTTCCCGATCTCCTCGGCACCTGAGCAGTGCCTGGTCCAGGCGCACTCTGCCCCACTCCAGAAGGTCACCTCTTATCCCTCCCTGTGGACGTGGCCAGGATCTGTGCAAAGGCAGCAGCAGAGCTGAGCTTCCTCCCTCCTTGCGGTTCCTGGGCCGCCATGAGTGCTATTTTCATTCAAATTACCACGGTGTATGAGTATATCATGATACCATTTTATCACTAGCTTTTTTTTTTTTTAAATGACCAGTTGTATTTGGTCTTACACCAGGTTCCTGGGCTATCCAGTTTCAGGTTCTTGATCGTCCAAGCACTATCTGTTAGGAGTTCCATCTTGTGGAGTGGACCTTAAGTTAAATGAGATATTGGTTGACGCCCTCCATAAGCTTTGTGCCAGCATTGCGCTAGCATATTTTGCAGGCAGTACACCACTGTAGATCAAAGGGTTTGTGGCTGGGTTGGTACTTAAATTTCTCTTTTGCTATCATGCAGAGTACCTTCCTGTACAAAAGATGATATAACATATGAATCGAGGCTCTATGTAGGCACCAACTCAACTTCTCCATGTTCAATGAGTTGGGTAAATGTTGTCTTCAGCAATGGGGCCTTGCTGTCAGTTTGAGAATGGCAACCTTTTGTCTTAGCAACTGCCTGGGTTCTTTGGGGTTCCCATGGCAACCCTTTGGCCAACAACTCATTTAGATGTAACCCCAATACTTGAAGCTTTTTTGTGACAAGAGATATCCAGTTGGGGATATGTTGCTCCAATTAGTTGACAGCTTCATTTAGATTACACACACACACACACATAGATATGTATATATGTATGTATGTATACATATATGTGTGTGTATATATGTATATATACATACACATACATACATACATACATACATACATACATACATACATATGGAAGCTTCTATTGCATTAAGCTTCCCAACAACTCCTCAAATGGCGCTTAATTTTAGCTGTCTCTCCTGTATTTCCTCCCTCATTCCTATCTCCCTTCCTCTCCTCATTGGATCCTCCCATTCCACATACCTACAACCATTAAGTATCTATTCTATTTCCCTTCCGTAAGAAAATATATGATAAGAATTTTTGACAGGTACGTACCTACACATTGTAGGCACGTTGAGATGGGTCAGCAAATAATAGTGATTAACACTTTGATAGCTCCTAATGCAAACTAAACTTAAAACAAGCTAAATAATTAACATGAGTTCAACTCCCAAGGCATAGTTAGTCGAAGGAGAGAATCAATTCCCTTAAGTTACCATCAGAACTCAGAATGTAAGACAACAGACACTCTGACCACCCACCAAAAAAAATAAATGAAATATAAAAGGGAAATCAAAATTGTATTATAAACTATCCTCAATTCACCCCCAGATGGTGAAGCAATCCAGAATCTGCTGACATCTTGGTAGCCCTGCCGCCTACTCAGGGAAGGGGTGAGCATGGGCCCCTGTGTCAGGCCTGACTTCTGCTTGCCCTCATTTGGATCTCCTGGCATGGTGACTGTGGGCAGGTTCCCTAGCCCCAGTGGCCCAAGCAATGTAGAGTCTGTTGACATCGCTGTGCTAGTCCTGCCCCGGCTCAGGGGAGAAGCAAGTTGATTCGCCCCAGGAGGATCAAGCCATCCAGTTTGTGACATCTCAGTGCAAGCCCTGCCTCAACCCACCAGGAGAGGGAAGCTTTCAGATGTGTCTGCACCCATCCTGAGACCCATTGGAGTATTGGACCTGCTTGCACCCACTGGATAGATATTCGATCAAAACTAAGAGACCAAGTATGCCAGACCACACTACTGTAACCAGCAAAGCTTTCAATGACTATAGATGGAGATAACAAGATATTCTATGACAAAACCAGATTTAAACAATACCTATCAACTAATCCATCCCTATAGAAATTCTTGATGGAAATCTCCAACCTCATACAGTTAACTACACTCACAAAAACACAGGCCATAGATAATCCCACTTTACCAACAGCCAAAAGAAAAAAAAGGGGTAAATCTACACAATACCACCACCAACAAGAACAAATTCAAAACAAACAAGAATTAACATCAATGGTCCTTAATTTCCCTCAATAATAATGGTCTTAACTCCCCTATAAAAAGACACAGGCTAATGAAGACAGAATCCATTCTTCTGTTGCATACAAGAAACACACCTGAACTTTAATGAAAAATGATGGGAGATGTCATTATGTATATATGTTTCTCATACTGGTTAATGAATAAAGCACTGTTGGCCAATAGGAAAGGAAGATAGGAGGGACTAGGAGACAAGGAGGAGAGAGGAAGTAGAAAGGGAGTCAAGATGGAGAGTCTGGAGGAGGCAGAACCGCCACGAACCTCTCTCTGGTAAGACCACGTGGAAATACATAGAAATGGGTTAATAATTAAGACAGAGCTAGCCGATAAGAAACTAGTACTGGGCCAACAGAATTATATCTAATACAGAGTCTCTGTGCATTATTTGTGGCTGGCGCGGCGGTGGGACCAGACCAGTGGCGGGAGGAAAAACCGTACTCCTTACAGACAAATGTTACCTCAGAGTAAAGGGTGGGGAAAAGATTTTCCAATCAAATGGAGCCAAGAAACAAACTGGTATATCTATCCTAATATCTAACTAATTAGACTTCAAATGAAATCAATCAAAAGATATTAAGAAGGTCATTTCATATTCATCACAGAAAAATGCATCAGGATGAAGTCTCAATTCTAAACATCTATGCCACCAGCATAAAGGCACCCATATTTATAAAAGAAACATTACTAAAACACAAATCTCACATAAAACTGTATACAATTATAGTGGGAGACTTCCACAGCCCACTCTCACCATGAGAGAAGACCACCAGACAGAAACTTAACAAAGAAACAAAAGAACTAACAGGACCCAAATGGGTTTAATAGATATCTATAAAACATTCCATCCAAACATAAAAGAATACACCTTCTTCTCAGTGCCCCAATGGAACATTCTCTAAAATGGACTGCATACTCCACAACATAGTAAACGTCAACACACACACACACACACACACACACACACACACAGGAATACCCCCTTTATCTGATCAAACCACCATGCTTTCAAGTTAGAATTCAATAACACCATAAATTGCAGAAACACTACATGGGAACTGAACAATGCTCCGTTACACCATTCCTGTTTCAGGGAAGAAATAAAGAAATTAAAGACGTCCTAGAATTCAATAAGAACAAAGACACAGCTTACCCAAACTGATGGGACACTCTGAAAGCAGAACTAAGAGCAAAGTTCATAGCACTAAGTGTCCACATGAAGAAACTGGAGAATAGTCACATTAGAGAATTAACAGCACAACTGAAAGCCCTACAAGGAAAACAAGCAAGCTCACCCAGGAGGAGTGGACACCGGGAAATAATCAGATTGAGGGTTGAAATCTATAAAGTAGAAACTAGGATAACAACACAATGAATCAATGTAAGAAAGAGTTGGTTCTTGTTGAAAACAAGAGAGACAGACCTTTATTCAAAGTCACCAAAAGGCTGAGACCGATCATGTGAATTAACAAAAAATGAAAAGGGGGACATAACAACAGACACTGAAGAAATCCAGAGAATCATTAGGTCATACTTGGAAAACCTATACTCCACAAAATTTGAAAATTCAATGGAAATGGACAATTATCTGGATAGATATCACATACCAAAATTAAATCAAGAACACATAAGTAATTTAAACAGACGTATAACCCCTAATGAAATAGAAGTAGTCATCAAAAATCTTCAAACCAAAAAAAGCCCAGGGCTAGATGGTTCCAGTGCAGAACTGTACCAGAAATACAGAGAAGAGCTAATACTAATACTCCTCAATTGTTCTACGCGATAGAAGCAGAAGGGTCATTTCCAAACTCTTTTTACGAGGCTACAATTATTTTGGTACCCAAGGCACACAAAGACACAACTAAGAAATAGAACTATAGATCAATATTCCTCATGAACATTGATGCAAAAATACTCAATAAAATTCTGGCAAATCGAATCCAAGAACACATCAGAGAAATCATACACCATGATCAAGTAGGCTTCATCCCAGGGATGCAAAGATGGTTTGACAAATGAAAATCTATCAATGTGACCCACCATATAAACAAACTGAAAAAGAAAAACAACACGATCATTTCACTAGATGCTGAAAAAGCCTTAGACAGAATCTTGGAGAAATCAGGGATAACAGGAACATACCTAAACATAATAAAAGCAATCTATGGTAAACCAACAGCCAACATCAAATTGAACGGAGAGAAGCTTAAGGCGATTCCTTTAAAATCAGGAACAAGACAAAGCTGTCCTCTCTCTCCATATCTCTTCAATATTGTACTTGAAGTTCTAGCTAAAAACAAACAAACACAAAAAACAAAAAAAACAAAAAACAAAAAACAAAAAAAACAAAAACAAAAAAGTAGATAAAGCGGAAACAAATTAGAAAGGAACAAGTCAACCTTTTGCTATTTGTAGATGACATGATTGTTTACCCAACTGACGGGAAAAACACTACCATGGAACTCATACAGCTGAAAAACACCTTCAGCAAAGTGGCAGGATACAAGATTAACTAAAAAAAAAATCAGTAGCCCTACTATATACAGACAATAAAGAGGCAGAGAAAAAAAATCAGAGAAACATCACCCTTTACAATAGCCACAAACAACAAAATATGTTGGTGTAACACTAACCAAACAAGTGAAAGGCCTGTGTAGCAAGAAATTTGAGTCTTTAAAGAAAGAAATTAAAGAAGATACCAGAAAATGGAAAGGTCTCCCATGCACTTGGTTAGGTAGGATCAAGGTAGTAAAATTGGCATTTTGCCAAAAGCAATCTACAGTTTCAATTCAAGCCCCATGAAAATCCCAGCACAATTCCTCTCTGAACTCAAAAGAACAATACTCGAATTTATACGGAAAAACAAAAGGCCCAGGATAGCCAAAACAATCCTGTAAAATAAAGGAACTTCAGGAGGCATCTCCATCCCTGACTTCAACCTCTAATATAGAGCTATAGTCAAGAAATCTGCTTGGTATTGTCACAAAAAAATAGACAGGCCAATGGAATCAAATTGAAAACCCTGATAGTATCCCATACACCTTGGAACACCTGACTTTTGACAAAGAAATTAAAATTATACAATGGAAAAAAGAAAGCATCTTTAACAAATGGTGTTGGTAAAACTGGATACTGCAGAGAGATCCATATCTATCATCATGCACAAACTTAAGTCAATGTATCAAAGACCTCAGCATAAATCCAGCCACACTGAACCTCTTTGAAGAGAAAGTGGGAGGTACCCTTGAAGGAACTGGTACAAATGACTGCTTTCTGAAAATAACAGCAGTAGCACAGACACTAAGATTAACAATTAATAAATGGGACCTCCCGAAACTGAGAAGCTTCTGTAAGGCAAAGGACACAGTCAACAAGACAAAACAGCAGCCCATGGAATGGGAAAAGATCTTCACCAACTCCACATCTGACAGAGGGCTGATCTCCGAAATATATAAGAACTCAAGAAGGTAGTTATAAAAACACCAAATAATCCAATTAAAAAGTGGGGTAGTGAACTAAATAGATTATTCTCAATAGAGGAATCTAAAATGGCTGAAAGACACTTAAGAAAGTACTCAACCTCTTTAGCCATCAAAGAAATGAAAATCAAACCAACTCTGAAATGTAATATTCCAGTTGAATGGTCAAAATACAAACACCACTGACAGTTTATGCCGGAGAGGATGTGGAGAAAGGGGAACACTCCTCCATTGATGATGGGAGTGCAAACTCACACAGCCACTTTGGAAATCAGTATGGCGGTTCCTCAGGAAAGTGGGGAATCACTTTAACACAAGATCCAGCAACACCACTCTTAGGCATATACCCAGTGACGCACATTCATACAAGGACATCTGTTCATCTATGTTCATAGCAGCATTATTTGTAATCGCCAGAAACTGTAAGCAACCTTAGATGCCCCTCAACTGAAAAATGGAAAAAAAAAAAAAAAGTGGCACATTTACACAATGGGGAACTACTCAGCAGAAGAAAAAACAATGGAATCTTGAAATTAGCAGGCAAATGGATGGAACTAGTAGAAACCTTCCCGAGTGAGGCCACGCAGTCACAAAAGACAAACATGGAATGTACTCACTCATATATGGATTTTAGACATAGAGCAAAGGATCACCAGCCTCTAATCCACACTGCCAGAGAAGCTAGGATTAAAGGAGGACCCTAAGAGAGACATACATGGTAACCTGGAGGAGGGGAAAAGGGACAAGATCTCTTGAGCAAATTGGGAGCAGGGGAGAAGGGGAGAGGAAGTTAGTAGAAAGAGAAAGGGAGAAGAGGAGGACAAAGGAGGACCTGAAGGAGCAGGGAGATTGAGTTGGGGGAAGAATAGAGGAGAGCTAGAAAAATGATACCACGACAGAGGTAGCCATTATAGGTTTTAAGAGAAATTTTGGCACTATGGGAATGACCAGAGATCTACAAGGATAACCACAATGAACAATCTAAGCAATAATGGAGAGGCTACCTTGAATGCCTTTCCCTGATAATGAGATTGATGAGTACCTTATATTTCATCCTAGAGCCTTCATCCAGTAGCTGATGGAAGCAGACAGATACTCACAGCTAAACATTGAGCTGAATTCCTGGCATCCAGTTGCAGAGGGGGAGTGTTGATAAGCAAAAGGGTCAAGACCAAACTGGAGGAACCCACAGAAACTGCTGACGTGAGCAACCTGGGCAAGCAGTATAGGACCGACCCAGACCGCCTGAATGTGGGTGTCAATTAGGAGGACTGGGCAGTCTATGGGGCCTCTGGCAGTCCATCACTATTCATCCTTAGTATATGAATGGACTTTGGGAGCCCATTCCACATAGAAGGATACTCCCTCCGCGTAGACACATGGGGGAGGGCCTAGGCACTGCTCCAAATGATCTGACAGACTTTGAGGATGCCCCAAGCATGGCCTCAAACTCCCTGAGGAGCAGAAAGGGGATGGGAGAGGGAGTTTGTGGGGGGTGGGAGGGAGAGGCAACTGAGATTGACATGTAATAAAAGCTTGTTTCTAATAAACAACAAGGACAATTAGCTACTAGCCCTAAAATATTGGGTGGCCCAAGCCTGATCATTTTGCAGAGCCAACTTGCCCGGACATCAAACACAACTCACACTGCTCCAAGTTAAACCACACACCCATGAAAGCTTTAACTTCCTGATAGCTACCCACTGACATATGGACCATCCCTTCCCCCTAGCTCCTGTAAATGTACTCACCCTTCATCCATCCAACAGTTTGTGGGCCCTCCCCTTTATAATAATGCATTCTAGGCCTGTCCATATCTGGTCTGTCTGCTTATCTGCATCATTTTCCTTCCACTTTGAGAGTTCCTAATGAGAACAAAGATACTTAAGACAAGCTAAATAACCACAATCCATACTGTCTTCAGAGATGTCAAAGCAAGCAAGCAAACCTGACCAGCATGTGGCTATAAGAAATAGAAAACATCTGGATTCCCAGGGCTTGGCCTGGTTCTTGGCTGTGGACCTTTGCATCTGGCTCCATCAATTACTGAATAAGGGCACTATGATGTTATCTGGGGTGTTCTCCAATCTGATTACAGGAGTTGGCCAGGGCAGGCATCCTCTCTACTGTTGCTAGGCGTCTCAGCTGGCCTCCTCCGTGTGGACTCTTGGCAGTTACCCCGGCACCAGGTTTCTCCCTAAGCCCATAGTGGCTCTCTCTGTGAAGACATCTCTTTCACTGCTCTTCCACAGCGTCCCTCCCCGCCCAGGCCACCTCATTCCTCTGGTTCTCATCCCCCTCGCCTCCTCCTCACCACCCTCTCGCCTGGTTTGCCCCGTAGATCTCACCTAATTTCTCTTCCCAGGGTGGCTCTAGTTTCTGTGGTCCTTAGTGCGGTTATCCTTTGCGTTACTTCCAATACCCACTTTGAGCAATCCAATACCCACTTTGAGCAAGGGAGGTGAGGAGCACAATGGAGACGTCTGAACCAAGCTCGTGGAAACTCACGATCTCTAGACCTACAACTGTGTACAGTCCATGGGACCGAACTTTGTCCTCCATGTGTGGGGGACAGTTGTGAGGTTTGGAAGATCAGAGGGGCCCCTGGCAGCAGGACCACGATACAAAGTGGCACATGACCTAGCTTGTTGGCGCGCATTCCTTAGGGTGGGAGGGATGCCATGCTCAGTCTTAAGGCAAGGGAGTGACCGGGTCATGCCCCAACCTCATGAGCCCTTGGCCATGAGAAGGAGTGGACTAGGGGGCGGCGGTGAAAGGGAACCGGAGGCGGAGAGGGGGTGGGAGGGGGCCGCAGGAGCGGGAGAAGTGTGGTGGGAATGTAAAATGAAAAAAAAAAGTCAAAGAAATGGAAAAAAGGAAATTTAAAACACAGAGCAGTTGGCTTTTCGATGTGAGAATGACCCCCACAGACATACAGACCTCTATCTAGCAAGCTCTGCTTGCAAGCGGATGGTATGTGTCCGAAATCGAGGAAGCCGCCTTCTGTCCCGGGGATATCCCAGGATGCCCGGGAGCCGTAAGGTAGGAAAGTGTAGCCGTAAGGCACGACGATTAACCGCAAAAGTGTCGTCGTTCTGGGAAGCAAAAGGATCGCGGACCCCGAGGGAAAACACAGCTCAGATAGTAAATGGAATAGTCCAAAGAAGCAAGAGACCGGGACTGCAGGAAATTAAAATGGTTCTGTTTCGGTTTATTTACTTTGAGAGTTTCCCTGTGGTACTTTTGTCGTCCTTGTTGTTCTTATCTGCTAGTCCGTGAGGGTCCACGCTAAGTCCTCCCTTCTCCAGGTGGTGATACTCTAGAAGAGAATCGATGTCCGGATCCTTGGCACCTGGCTCTTTGGAGAACGCAAGGAGCTCCAAATTACAGCTTCCACAATTCTCTACATTTCCAGTTTTTCGTATCCTTAGGCCTCATTTTAACGGAGATTCAATGGAACAGAATATACAGAACCGATTTCCTCTTGGGGCGCTAGAGCGACGTCTTTGTCCAGGAGAACCGTGTACCCTCCCTTCGTGCCTTGAAAAAATAATAAGGACAGGAATGCCAGAAAACCATTTCTGCCTCATATTATCTAGTTTGCATTTCCTCTTGGTTTTTAAAAACGCAATTTTTCGGCATGTGTAGATATTCCTAGCTGTAAGGATGTGTTGGCCTTCACTGAGCCAACACTGAGACCTGGATGCAAGCAGTCCTGGCCACTCTGGAATATCTGGACCAAGAGCAGAATAAAAAGCTGATAGATGTTCTGTTTGTACACTCCAAGTCAAGAAAAAAAAAAAAAAGTTACTTTTGATTGGGAATTTATTTTTAATGGCGGTAGTATGGTAAATTCCAGGGACAGAACTGCATGTCGAGTGTCTTTGCCTCACAGTAGCCTATCAGATTCGTCACAAGTCAAATGTCAATCACCTGAACAAACAGAGCGTTTCTATAAAAAGAATTTGGAATAGCATGGTGTTAATGTCTCTCGGATTATCCCTCTTAAAACTTTCAAAACAGAATATAAGGCCTATATAAGCTCCACCACCTGGGTAGCTGTGATATCATAATCATTACTGATTAAGAATTGGAAGGCCTTTCCCCACAGACATAGAAAGGCATTTCTATCAGAAGAAGAGATTTCCAGTAACTGTGAACCTTCTGGCCAAGAATCGGTCCAAAGAGATTGACCAATGTATCACAGGGACCGTCTTAACACCTCCAAGCAGGGTTCTTGCGGTACTGTGAGTATAGGTCATACTTGAATGGAGACTCAGCATATTGTTGGAAACATCCTGGCTGTCTCAGAAGTGCTTTCAGAGAAAGTACCTGAGAAATGGCAAAGCGTGAAGCTTCCATTCCTGAAAACTGACACGTCCATTTCCCTTCCCATCTTTTCCTTATTTGTCAGGTGTCAGGATGAAAACACCTTATCCTTCAAACGTAGCATGAGGAGAACGGAATAAAGAAAAAAAAATGAAGCCTGAGAAAGAAAAGTTGAAGAAGGAAAGCAGAATGTTAAGGAAAATGTCCAAGACGGATGTGTCCCTTCTAACTCAAGGTGACTTAGCATGTGCCACCCAACAGTACTCCAGTGAAGGCCCCAGGACCCCAGAAGAAAAAGACTGGCAAAGTAAAAGCACAACCTGAAGGGACAGACGAGTGTGAAGAAACAATTCCACAACTGGTACCAACAGGAGAAATACCAAATAAAGAAAACAAAGATGCAAGAAAATGTCACAGGGGAAAAAAAAAAAACCTCCAAAAAAGAGGCCAGATCTGAATAAATATCAGGGCAAGAAAAGGAACTACAGAGACCCTGGGAACTTTAGAGCCTATGACCCCAGGGAAGAAACAAACAAACAAACAGACAAACAAACCAACAAAGATGTTCGAGAAATCAGGAAGCCAGGAGCCAAGTTCTTTACTCCCAGGAAAGCTTCTAACATAAACAAAGACAAAAAAACAAAACAAAACAAAACAAAAAAAAAAAAAAAAAAAAAAAAAACCAAAACCCAGGTTCCTCAGCCTGAAGGAACTATCAGTGTTAACCAAGATGTTTTCAAGAATACTTAGGCAGGGTATGGTTGCACACACTGTAGGACATAGATAGGTAGTTTTGTCTGGGTTTGAGGCAATCCTGGTTGTCTACCAGGTAGTTTAGGTCAGCCAAACTACACAGTGAAATGTCTCAGCAGACAGACAAACTTGGCCAAGATTGGTTGTGCACACCTACATTCCAAACACTCAAGAAGCCAAGGCAAGAGAGTCATGAGCCTGAGGGAAGTCTGGAGTTGAACCAGAATCTATCCTTAAAGGCCGAACTTCAGGCCTGGGCTTGGTGGTATAAAACTTTGTTAGCATAGGCAAGGTCCTGGCTTCAGTACCCAGAACTTTGAAAACTACCACACACCTGCACATAACAAAAGGTACCCTGTTGCAGACCTGTTTGTTTTTTTTTATTTTCCTGAAACAGGGTTTCTCTGTTGTAGCTTTGGAGGCTGTCCTACAACTCAGGACACCAGGCTGGCCTCAGAGATCCACCTGCCTTGGCCTCCCGAGTGCTGGGTTGAAAGGCGTGTGTCACCACCACCTGGCATATTGCAGCCTTTTTCAGCGAGTCCTGTACTTCATGTTAGTCCTCTACTTAATGTTTCTGTAAAGTTTTCAGGGGTGATTCTGAACCTATTTGTTCCTATTTGTAAAAACTAGTGGTTTGAGGCATAGAAAAAGAAAGAAAGCAAAAAGAAAGAAAGAAATAAAGGTTTTTTTTTCTTTTCTTTTCTTTCTTTTTTTTTTTTTTTTTTTTTTGTTCAGTGTATTTGCTGATAAGAGTGCTCCTGTATGTTTGTGGTTTTTAAATTAAACATCTGCTTCTGGACAAAAATAGATAATAAAAATAAATAAAATAAAAATGAGCGCGTTATTGCCTGTACCCATTTTATTTTTCATTCTCTGCAATTCAGAGGGTTAGAGTCGGCCGCCCGCAAACACATAGCTACAAGAACGGCCAAGAGCACACATCTGGGTACCAAAATAAGAGACAGAGTTCACAGTGGGAATGACAGGTGCTTCCCAAACCTCCAGAGTCATTTGACCTCCACAGGGCTATGTCTAATCAGTTGCAAACACCGCTGCCAAAGCACCTGTCCCAGTTTCTGAGCACGTGACTTAGAGGGTCTTGTTGTCTGGGTACCTCTGGCTCTGGCATTCTTTTTGCCTCCTCTTCCGCATTCTCAGAGCTCTGCGGGGAGGGCTTTGATGGAAGCCTCTCAGTTAGGGCAGAGTGTTCCAAGGTCTCTCACTCTTTGCATGATGTCGAGTCATGGGATTCCTTTTGTGTCTTAGTTATTACCCTTCAGCCGAACAGCAGGGAAGATGCAACATGGCCAAGGTAACTTATAAAAGCAAGCCTTTGGAGGGGGCCTTGCTTACAGTGTCAGAGGCGTTAGTCCATTATCATGTCAGGGAGCATGGCGGCTCACATGGTCCTGAAGATGTAGCTGAGAGCTAAGTCCTGGTCCACAAGCAGAGAGAGAAAGCAAGACTCAGAGCTTGGCATGGGCTTTAGAAACCTCAAAGCCCATTCCCAGTGACTCAGGGCCAGACCTCCTAGTCTTTTCAAATAGGACCACTCCCTGGCAATCAGCCAATGAGCACATGAGGGCTATTTTCTTCTTTTCTTTCTTTCCTTTTTTTTTTTTTTTTGTTTAACCAGTCAGTGACATGTTTTTATTGTGCTGATGGGTCAGAGAAAAGAAATATATTCATAACCTCAGTCCAGAAGTGGCCTCCGCTGGCCCCCTCCCCCAGGTCGAGTGGTCCCGAGTATGTGATTGTCACAAGTTCACCAGTCCAGAATCCTGCCCTGGCGCCATCCCCCTGGCTAGCGCCCCTAGTGACGGAAACCCTGCACTATGTGGTTCTGCCTGGAACTGTAGCCACTGCCACCAGCAGGGCACTGAGGGTCCCGGGTAGGAGGAAGGAGGCTACTGGCTAGGGTCGGAGAAGCCCTGGCCGAAGCCGCTCAAGTCCTGCCCGGAACCATACTGACCATAGGGGAGGTCCGGCTGTGCAGTTGGGGGTTTGCTCATGTAGGGGCCAGCCTGCGATAGAGGTGGCAGGAAGGCCAGTGGGGCAGCCCAAGGGGTGGCAGGTGGAGGAAGAATCCCTGGAGGGGCGAATTGATGGGGAGGTGGAGGCAGGTGAGGCACCAAAGCCCCCGTGGGAAGCCCTGTGGCCGAGGGGGGAGGAGGGGGAAGCCTTCCAGTGGTGTGGATTCAATGAAGGATTTAAAGCGAGGGGGTGGAGGCGGGGCTCCTCCACCCGCAGGGGCTGGGCCATAGCCACCAATGGCCTGTCCTGCTGGCATCCACATTCCTTGCTGCCATGTGGGTGGGGGCTGGGCTGCCCAGCCATTGGCTGCACTGGGTTGCCAAGGGCCTGCCCAACTGGCTGCCTCCTGGCTGTCCTGCTGCTTGGTTTTTGCTCTCCCGAGGTTCAGCCCGTTTAACCTCCACTTTTTTTTGCCCATGACGTCTTGACAATGCATGTTAACAGCCTGGTCCACTGATTGTTCGCCCTCGAAAGTAATAAATCCAAAACCTCGAGGCCGCTTCTTCTCTGTGTCATATATCATGACCACCTCGGTGACCACTCCGAACTTCTTGAAGTACTCCCTGAGCTCTGTCTTGCTGTAGTTGTGGGGAATGCCCCTCACCAAGATCTTGTTGGATTTGCTGCTGTCGCTCCTGGGTCTTTTCCAGCCTTCCTTGGGCTGAGTTCTCTCTGGCTGCATCCCCCAGGTATGCATGGCTTCAGGTCAATATTCCGGCCATCCAGGGTGTGTGGTCTGCCGGCCAGCACTGTCCCTACACAATTGAGGTCTTTAAATCCGACAAACCCAAAACTTTGGGACTGGTTGGTGGTTTTATCTTTCATGATGACACAATCCACGACCTCACCATACTGGGGAAAGTAGCTGCACAGAGCCTTTTGAGAGTTGCTCCAATCCAGGGCACCCGTGAAGGGCTTCCCGATCTCCTCGGCACCTGAGCAGTGCCTGGTCCAGGCGCACTCTGCCCCACTCCAGAAGGTCACCTCTTATCCCTCCCCTGTGGACGTGGCCAGGATCTGTGCAAAGGCAGCAGCAGAGCTGAGCTTCCTCCCTCCTTGCGGTTCCTGGGCCGCCATGAGTGCTATTTTCATTCAAATTACCACGGTGTATGAGTATATCATGATACCATTTTATCACTAGCTTTTTTTTTTTTAAATGACCAGTTGTATTTGGTCTTACACCAGGTTCCTGGGCTATCCAGTTTCAGGTTCTTGATCGTCCAAGCACTATCTGTTAGGAGTTCCATCTTGTGGAGTGGACCTTAAGTTAAATGAGATATTGGTTGACGCCCTCCATAAGCTTTGTGCCAGCATTGCGCTAGCATATTTTGCAGGCAGTACACCACTGTAGATCAAAGGGTTTGTGGCTGGGTTGGTACTTAAATTTCTCTTTTGCTATCATGCAGAGTACCTTCCTGTACAAAAGATGATATAACATATGAATCGAGGCTCTATGTAGGCACCAACTCAACTTCTCCATGTTCAATGAGTTGGGTAAATGTTGTCTTCAGCAATGGGGCCTTGCTGTCAGTTTGAGAATGGCAACCTTTTGTCTTAGCAACTGCCTGGGTTCTTTGGGGTTCCCATGGCAACCCTTTGGCCAACAACTCATTTAGATGTAACCCCAATACTTGAAGCTTTATTTGACGACAAGAGATATCCAGTTGGGGATATGTTGCTCCAATTAGTTGACAGCTTCATTTAGATTACACACACACACACACATAGATATGTATATATGTATGTATGTATACATATATGTGTGTGTATATATGTATATATACATACACATACATACATACATACATACATACATACATACATACATATGGAAGCTTCTATTGCATTAAGCTTCCCAACAACTCCTCAAATGGCGCTTAATTTTAGCTGTCTCTCCTGTATTTCCTCCCTCATTCCTATCTCCCTTCCTCTCCTCATTGGATCCTCCCATTCCACATACCTACAACCATTAAGTATCTATTCTATTTCCCTTCCGTAAGAAAATATATGATAAGAATTTTTGACAGGTACGTACCTACACATTGTAGGCACGTTGAGATGGGTCAGCAAATAATAGTGATTAACACTTTGATAGCTCCTAATGCAAACTAAACTTAAAACAAGCTAAATAATTAACATGAGTTCAACTCCCAAGGCATAGTTAGTCGAAGGAGAGAATCAATTCCCTTAAGTTACCATCAGAACTCAGAATGTAAGACAACAGACACTCTGACCACCCACCAAAAAAATAAATGAAATATAAAAGGGAAATCAAAATTGTATTATAAACTATCCTCAATTCACCCCCAGATGGTGAAGCAATCCAGAATCTGCTGACATCTTGGTAGCCCTGCCGCCTACTCAGGGAAGGGGTGAGCATGGGCCCCTGTGTCAGGCCTGACTTCTGCTTGCCCTCATTTGGATCTCCTGGCATGGTGACTGTGGGCAGGTTCCCTAGCCCCAGTGGCCCAAGCAATGTAGAGTCTGTTGACATCGCTGTGCTAGTCCTGCCCCGGCTCAGGGGAGAAGCAAGTTGATTCGCCCCAGGAGGATCAAGCCATCCAGTTTGTGACATCTCAGTGCAAGCCCTGCCTCAACCCACCAGGAGAGGGAAGCTTTCAGATGTGTCTGCACCCATCCTGAGACCCATTGGAGTATTGGACCTGCTTGCACCCACTGGATAGATATTCGATCAAAACTAAGAGACCAAGTATGCCAGACCACACTACTGTAACCAGCAAAGCTTTCAATGACTATAGATGGAGATAACAAGATATTCTATGACAAAACCAGATTTAAACAATACCTATCAACTAATCCATCCCTATAGAAATTCTTGATGGAAATCTCCAACCTCATACAGTTAACTACACTCACAAAAACACAGGCCATAGATAATCCCACTTTACCAACAGCCAAAGAGAAAAAAAAGGGGTAAATCTACACAATACCACCACCAACAAGAACAAATTCAAAACAAACAAGAATTAACATCAATGGTCCTTAATTTCCCTCAATAATAATGGTCTTAACTCCCCTATAAAAAGACACAGGCTAATGAAGACAGAATCCATTCTTCTGTTGCATACAAGAAACACACCTGAACTTTAATGAAAAATGATGGGAGATGTCATTATGTATATATGTTTCTCATACTGGTTAATGAATAAAGCACTGTTGGCCAATAGGAAAGGAAGATAGGAGGGACTAGGAGACAAGGAGGAGAGAGGAAGTAGAAAGGGAGTCAAGATGGAGAGTCTGGAGGAGGCAGAACCGCCACGAACCTCTCTCTGGTAAGACCACGTGGAAATACATAGAAATGGGTTAATAATTAAGACAGAGCTAGCCGATAAGAAACTAGTACTGGGCCAACAGAATTATATCTAATACAGAGTCTCTGTGCATTATTTGTGGCTGGCGCGGCGGTGGGACCAGACCAGTGGCGGGAGGAAAAACCGTACTCCTTACAGACAAATGTTACCTCAGAGTAAAGGGTGGGGAAAAGATTTTCCAATCAAATGGAGCCAAGAAACAAACTGGTATATCTATCCTAATATCTAACTAATTAGACTTCAAATGAAATCAATCAAAAGATATTAAGAAGGTCATTTCATATTCATCACAGAAAAATGCATCAGGATGAAGTCTCAATTCTAAACATCTATGCCACCAGCATAAAGGCACCCATATTTATAAAAGAAACATTACTAAAACACAAATCTCACATAAAACTGTATACAATTATAGTGGGAGACTTCCACAGCCCACTCTCACCATGAGAGAAGACCACCAGACAGAAACTTAACAAAGAAACAAAAGAACTAACAGGACCCAAATGGGTTTAATAGATATCTATAAAACATTCCATCCAAACATAAAAGAATACACCTTCTTCTCAGTGCCCCAATGGAACATTCTCTAAAATGGACTGCATACTCCACAACATAGTAAACGTCAACACACACACACACACACACACACACACACACACACAGGAATACCCCCTTTATCTGATCAAACCACCATGCTTTCAAGTTAGAATTCAATAACACCATAAATTGCAGAAACACTACATGGGAACTGAACAATGCTCCGTTACACCATTCCTGTTTCAGGGAAGAAATAAAGAAATTAAAGACGTCCTAGAATTCAATAAGAACAAAGACACAGCTTACCCAAACTGATGGGACACTCTGAAAGCAGAACTAAGAGCAAAGTTCATAGCACTAAGTGTCCACATGAAGAAACTGGAGAATAGTCACATTAGAGAATTAACAGCACAACTGAAAGCCCTACAAGGAAAACAAGCAAGCTCACCCAGGAGGAGTGGACACCGGGAAATAATCAGATTGAGGGTTGAAATCTATAAAGTAGAAACTAGGATAACAACACAATGAATCAATGTAAGAAAGAGTTGGTTCTTGTTGAAAACAAGAGAGACAGACCTTTATTCAAAGTCACCAAAAGGCTGAGACCGATCATGTGAATTAACAAAAAATGAAAAGGGGGACATAACAACAGACACTGAAGAAATCCAGAGAATCATTAGGTCATACTTGGAAAACCTATACTCCACAAAATTTGAAAATTCAATGGAAATGGACAATTATCTGGATAGATATCACATACCAAAATTAAATCAAGAACACATAAGTAATTTAAACAGACGTATAACCCCTAATGAAATAGAAGTAGTCATCAAAAATCTTCAAACCAAAAAAAGCCCAGGGCTAGATGGTTCCAGTGCAGAACTGTACCAGAAATACAGAGAAGAGCTAATACTAATACTCCTCAATTGTTCTACGCGATAGAAGCAGAAGGGTCATTTCCAAACTCTTTTTACGAGGCTACAATTATTTTGGTACCCAAGGCACACAAAGACACAACTAAGAAATAGAACTATAGATCAATATTCCTCATGAACATTGATGCAAAAATACTCAATAAAATTCTGGCAAATCGAATCCAAGAACACATCAGAGAAATCATACACCATGATCAAGTAGGCTTCATCCCAGGGATGCAAAGATGGTTTGACAAATGAAAATCTATCAATGTGACCCACCATATAAACAAACTGAAAAAGAAAAACAACACGATCATTTCACTAGATGCTGAAAAAGCCTTAGACAGAATCTTGGAGAAATCAGGGATAACAGGAACATACCTAAACATAATAAAAGCAATCTATGGTAAACCAACAGCCAACATCAAATTGAACGGAGAGAAGCTTAAGGCGATTCCTTTAAAATCAGGAACAAGACAAAGCTGTCCTCTCTCTCCATATCTCTTCAATATTGTACTTGAAGTTCTAGCTAAAAACAAACAAACACAAAAAACAAAAAAAAACAAAAAACAAAAAACAAAAAAAACAAAAACAAAAAAGTAGATAAAGCGGAAACAAATTAGAAAGGAACAAGTCAACCTTTTGCTATTTGTAGATGACATGATTGTTTACCCAACTGACGGGAAAAACACTACCATGGAACTCATACAGCTGAAAAACACCTTCAGCAAAGTGGCAGGATACAAGATTAACTAAAAAAAAAAATCAGTAGCCCTACTATATACAGACAATAAAGAGGCAGAGAAAAAAAAATCAGAGAAACATCACCCTTTACAATAGCCACAAACAACAAAATATGTTGGTGTAACACTAACCAAACAAGTGAAAGGCCTGTGTAGCAAGAAATTTGAGTCTTTAAAGAAAGAAATTAAAGAAGATACCAGAAAATGGAAAGGTCTCCCATGCACTTGGTTAGGTAGGATCAAGGTAGTAAAATTGGCATTTTGCCAAAAGCAATCTACAGTTTCAATTCAAGCCCCATGAAAATCCCAGCACAATTCCTCTCTGAACTCAAAAGAACAATACTCGAATTTATACGGAAAAACAAAAGGCCCAGGATAGCCAAAACAATCCTGTAAAATAAAGGAACTTCAGGAGGCATCTCCATCCCTGACTTCAACCTCTAATATAGAGCTATAGTCAAGAAATCTGCTTGGTATTGTCACAAAAAAATAGACAGGCCAATGGAATCAAATTGAAAACCCTGATAGTATCCCATACACCTTGGAACACCTGACTTTTGACAAAGAAATTAAAATTATACAATGGAAAAAAGAAAGCATCTTTAACAAATGGTGTTGGTAAAACTGGATACTGCAGAGAGATCCATATCTATCATCATGCACAAACTTAAGTCAATGTATCAAAGACCTCAGCATAAATCCAGCCACACTGAACCTCTTTGAAGAGAAAGTGGGAGGTACCCTTGAAGGAACTGGTACAAATGACTGCTTTCTGAAAATAACAGCAGTAGCACAGACACTAAGATTAACAATTAATAAATGGGACCTCCCGAAACTGAGAAGCTTCTGTAAGGCAAAGGACACAGTCAACAAGACAAAACAGCAGCCCATGGAATGGGAAAAGATCTTCACCAACTCCACATCTGACAGAGGGCTGATCTCCGAAATATATAAGAACTCAAGAAGGTAGTTATAAAAACACCAAATAATCCAATTAAAAAGTGGGGTAGTGAACTAAATAGATTATTCTCAATAGAGGAATCTAAAATGGCTGAAAGACACTTAAGAAAGTACTCAACCTCTTTAGCCATCAAAGAAATGAAAATCAAACCAACTCTGAAATGTAATATTCCAGTTGAATGGTCAAAATACAAACACCACTGACAGTTTATGCCGGAGAGGATGTGGAGAAAGGGGAACACTCCTCCATTGATGATGGGAGTGCAAACTCACACAGCCACTTTGGAAATCAGTATGGCGGTTCCTCAGGAAAGTGGGGAATCACTTTAACACAAGATCCAGCAACACCACTCTTAGGCATATACCCAGTGACGCACATTCATACAAGGACATCTGTTCATCTATGTTCATAGCAGCATTATTTGTAATCGCCAGAAACTGTAAGCAACCTTAGATGCCCCTCAACTGAAAAATGGAAAAAAAAAAAAAAAAAGTGGCACATTTACACAATGGGGAACTACTCAGCAGAAGAAAAAACAATGGAATCTTGAAATTAGCAGGCAAATGGATGGAACTAGTAGAAACCTTCCCGAGTGAGGCCACGCAGTCACAAAAGACAAACATGGAATGTACTCACTCATATATGGATTTTAGACATAGAGCAAAGGATCACCAGCCTCTAATCCACACTGCCAGAGAAGCTAGGATTAAAGGAGGACCCTAAGAGAGACATACATGGTAACCTGGAGGAGGGGAAAAGGGACAAGATCTCTTGAGCAAATTGGGAGCAGGGGAGAAGGGGAGAGGAAGTTAGTAGAAAGAGAAAGGGAGAAGAGGAGGACAAAGGAGGACCTGAAGGAGCAGGGAGATTGAGTTGGGGGAAGAATAGAGGAGAGCTAGAAAAATGATACCACGACAGAGGTAGCCATTATAGGTTTTAAGAGAAATTTTGGCACTATGGGAATGACCAGAGATCTACAAGGATAACCACAATGAACAATCTAAGCAATAATGGAGAGGCTACCTTGAATGCCTTTCCCTGATAATGAGATTGATGAGTACCTTATATTTCATCCTAGAGCCTTCATCCAGTAGCTGATGGAAGCAGACAGATACTCACAGCTAAACATTGAGCTGAATTCCTGGCATCCAGTTGCAGAGGGGGGAGTGTTGATAAGCAAAAGGGTCAAGACCAAACTGGAGGAACCCACAGAAACTGCTGACGTGAGCAACCTGGGCAAGCAGTATAGGACCGACCCAGACCGCCTGAATGTGGGTGTCAATTAGGAGGACTGGGCAGTCTATGGGGCCTCTGGCAGTCCATCACTATTCATCCTTAGTATATGAATGGACTTTGGGAGCCCATTCCACATAGAAGGATACTCCCTCCGCGTAGACACATGGGGGAGGGCCTAGGCACTGCTCCAAATGATCTGACAGACTTTGAGGATGCCCCAAGCATGGCCTCAAACTCCCTGAGGAGCAGAAAGGGGATGGGAGAGGGAGTTTGTGGGGGGTGGGAGGGAGAGGCAACTGAGATTGACATGTAATAAAAGCTTGTTTCTAATAAACAACAAGGACAATTAGCTACTAGCCCTAAAATATTGGGTGGCCCAAGCCTGATCATTTTGCAGAGCCAACTTGCCCGGACATCAAACACAACTCACACTGCTCCAAGTTAAACCACACACCCATGAAAGCTTTAACTTCCTGATAGCTACCCACTGACATATGGACCATCCCTTCCCCCTAGCTCCTGTAAATGTACTCACCCTTCATCCATCCAACAGTTTGTGGGCCCTCCCCTTTATAATAATGCATTCTAGGCCTGTCCATATCTGGTCTGTCTGCTTATCTGCATCATTTTCCTTCCACTTTCAGAGTTCCTAATGAGAACAAAGATACTTAAGACAAGCTAAATAACCACAATCCATACTGTCTTCAGAGATGTCAAAGCAAGCAAGCAAACCTGACCAGCATGTGGCTATAAGAAATAGAAAACATCTGGATTCCCAGGGCTTGGCCTGGTTCTTGGCTGTGGACCTTTGCATCTGGCTCCATCAATTACTGAATAAGGGCACTATGATGTTATCTGGGGTGTTCTCCAATCTGATTACAGGAGTTGGCCAGGGCAGGCATCCTCTCTACTGTTGCTAGGCGTCTCAGCTGGCCTCCTCCGTGTGGACTCTTGGCAGTTACCCCGGCACCAGGTTTCTCCCTAAGCCCATAGTGGCTCTCTCTGTGAAGACATCTCTTTCACTGCTCTTCCACAGCGTCCCTCCCCGCCCAGGCCACCTCATTCCTCTGGTTCTCATCCCCCTCGCCTCCTCCCTCACCACCCTCTCGCCTGGTTTGCCCCGTAGATCTCACCTAATTTCTCTTCCCAGGGTGGCTCTAGTTTCTGTGGTCCTTAGTGCGGTTATCCTTTGCGTTACTTCCAATACCCACTTTGAGCAATCCAATACCCACTTTGAGCAAGGGAGGTGAGGAGCACAATGGAGACGTCTGAACCAAGCTCGTGGAAACTCACGATCTCTAGACCTACAACTGTGTACAGTCCATGGGACCGAACTTTGTCCTCCATGTGTGGGGGACAGTTGTGAGGTTTGGAAGATCAGAGGGGCCCCTGGCAGCAGGACCACGATACAAAGTGGCACATGACCTAGCTTGTTGGCGCGCATTCCTTAGGGTGGGAGGGATGCCATGCTCAGTCTTAAGGCAAGGGAGTGACCGGGTCATGCCCCAACCTCATGAGCCCTTGGCCATGAGAAGGAGTGGACTAGGGGGGCGGCGGTGAAAGGGAACCGGAGGCGGAGAGGGGGTGGGAGGGGCCGCAGGAGCGGGAGAAGTGTGGTGGGAATGTAAAATGAAAAAAAAAAAGTCAAAGAAATGGAAAAAAGGAAATTTAAAACACAGAGCAGTTGGCTTTTCGATGTGAGAATGACCCCCACAGACATACAGACCTCTATCTAGCAAGCTCTGCTTGCAAGCGGATGGTATGTGTCCGAAATCGAGGAAGCCGCCTTCTGTCCCGGGGATATCCCAGGATGCCCGGGAGCCGTAAGGTAGGAAAGTGTAGCCGTAAGGCACGACGATTAACCGCAAAAGTGTCGTCGTTCTGGGAAACAAAAGGATCGCGGACCCCGAGGGAAAACACAGCTCAGATAGTAAATGGAATAGTCCAAAGAAGCAAGAGACCGGGACTGCAGGAAATTAAAATGGTTCTGTTTCGGTTTATTTACTTTGAGAGTTTCCCTGTGGTACTTTTGTCGTCCTTGTTGTTCTTATCTGCTAGTCCGTGAGGGTCCACGCTAAGTCCTCCCTTCTCCAGGTGGTGATACTCTAGAAGAGAATCGATGTCCGGATCCTTGGCACCTGGCTCTTTGGAGAACGCAAGGAGCTCCAAATTACAGCTTCCACAATTCTCTACATTTCCAGTTTTTCGTATCCTTAGGCCTCATTTTAACGGAGATTCAATGGAACAGAATATACAGAACCGATTTCCTCTTGGGGGCGCTAGAGCGACGTCTTTGTCCAGGAGAACCGTGTACCCTCCCTTCGTGCCTTGAAAAAATAATAAGGACAGGAATGCCAGAAAACCATTTCTGCCTCATATTATCTAGTTTGCATTTCCTCTTGGTTTTTAAAAACGCAATTTTTCGGCATGTGTAGATATTCCTAGCTGTAAGGATGTGTTGGCCTTCACTGAGCCAACACTGAGACCTGGATGCAAGCAGTCCTGGCCACTCTGGAATATCTGGACCAAGAGCAGAATAAAAAGCTGATAGATGTTCTGTTTGTACACTCCAAGTCAAGAAAAAAAAAAAAGTTACTTTTGATTGGGAATTTATTTTTAATGGCGGTAGTATGGTAAATTCCAGGGACAGAACTGCATGTCGAGTGTCTTTGCCTCACAGTAGCCTATCAGATTCGTCACAAGTCAAATGTCAATCACCTGAACAAACAGAGCGTTTCTATAAAAAGAATTTGGAATAGCATGGTGTTAATGTCTCTCGGATTATCCCTCTTAAAACTTTCAAAACAGAATATAAGGCCTATATAAGCTCCACCACCTGGGTAGCTGTGATATCATAATCATTACTGATTAAGAATTGGAAGGCCTTTCCCCACAGACATAGAAAGGCATTTCTATCAGAAGAAGAGATTTCCAGTAACTGTGAACCTTCTGGCCAAGAATCGGTCCAAAGAGATTGACCAATGTATCACAGGGACCGTCTTAACACCTCCAAGCAGGGTTCTTGCGGTACTGTGAGTATAGGTCATACTTGAATGGAGACTCAGCATATTGTTGGAAACATCCTGGCTGTCTCAGAAGTGCTTTCAGAGAAAGTACCTGAGAAATGGCAAAGCGTGAAGCTTCCATTCCTGAAAACTGACACGTCCATTTCCCTTCCCATCTTTTCCTTATTTGTCAGGTGTCAGGATGAAAACACCTTATCCTTCAAACGTAGCATGAGGAGAACGGAATAAAAAAAAAAAATGAAGCCTGAGAAAGAAAAGTTGAAGAAGGAAAGCAGAATGTTAAGGAAAATGTCCAAGACGGATGTGTCCCTTCTAACTCAAGGTGACTTAGCATGTGCCACCCAACAGTACTCCAGTGAAGGCCCCAGGACCCCAGAAGAAAAAGACTGGCAAAGTAAAAGCACAACCTGAAGGGACAGACGAGTGTGAAGAAACAATTCCACAACTGGTACCAACAGGAGAAATACCAAATAAAGAAAACAAAGATGCAAGAAAATGTCACAGGGGAAAAAAAAAAAAAACCTCCAAAAAAGAGGCCAGATCTGAATAAATATCAGGGCAAGAAAAGGAACTACAGAGACCCTGGGAACTTTAGAGCCTATGACCCCAGGGAAGAAACAAACAAACAAACAGACAAACAAACCAACAAAGATGTTCGAGAAATCAGGAAGCCAGGAGCCAAGTTCTTTACTCCCAGGAAAGCTTCTAACATAAACAAAGACAAAAAAACAAAACAAAACAAAACAAAAAAAAAAAAAAAAAAAAAAACCAAAACCCAGGTTCCTCAGCCTGGAAGGAACTATCAGTGTTAACCAAGATGTTTTCAAGAATACTTAGGCAGGGTATGGTTGCACACACTGTAGGACATAGATAGGTAGTTTTGTCTGGGTTTGAGGCAATCCTGGTTGTCTACCAGGTAGTTTAGGTCAGCCAAACTACACAGTGAAATGTCTCAGCAGACAGACAAACTTGGCCAAGATTGGTTGTGCACACCTACATTCCAAACACTCAAGAAGCCAAGGCAAGAGAGTCATGAGCCTGAGGGAAGTCTGGAGTTGAACCAGAATCTATCCTTAAAGGCCGAACTTCAGGCCTGGGCTTGGTGGTATAAAACTTTGTTAGCATAGGCAAGGTCCTGGCTTCAGTACCCAGAACTTTGAAAACTACCACACACCTGCACATAACAAAAGGTACCCTGTTGCAGACCTGTTTGTTTTTTTTTATTTTCCTGAAACAGGGTTTCTCTGTTGTAGCTTTGGAGGCTGTCCTACAACTCAGGACACCAGGCTGGCCTCAGAGATCCACCTGCCTTGGCCTCCCGAGTGCTGGGTTGAAAGGCGTGTGTCACCACCACCTGGCATATTGCAGCCTTTTTCAGCGAGTCCTGTACTTCATGTTAGTCCTCTACTTAATGTTTCTGTAAAGTTTTCAGGGGTGATTCTGAACCTATTTGTTCCTATTTGTAAAAACTAGTGGTTTGAGGCATAGAAAAAGAAAGAAAGCAAAAAGAAAGAAAGAAATAAAGGTTTTTTTTTTTTCTTTTCCTTTTTTTTTTTTTTTTTTTTTTTTTGTTCAGTGTATTTGCTGATAAGAGTGCTCCTGTATGTTTGTGGTTTTTAAATTAAACATCTGCTTCTGGACAAAAATAGATAATAAAAATAAATAAAATAAAAATGAGCGCGTTATTGCCTGTACCCATTTTATTTTTCATTCTCTGCAATTCAGAGGGTTAGAGTCGGCCGCCCGCAAACACATAGCTACAAGAACGGCCAAGAGCACACATCTGGGTACCAAAATAAGAGACAGAGTTCACAGTGGGAATGACAGGTGCTTCCCAAACCTCCAGAGTCATTTGACCTCCACAGGGCTATGTCTAATCAGTTGCAAACACCGCTGCCAAAGCACCTGTCCCAGTTTCTGAGCACGTGACTTAGAGGGTCTTGTTGTCTGGGTACCTCTGGCTCTGGCATTCTTTTTGCCTCCTCTTCCGCATTCTCAGAGCTCTGCGGGGAGGGCTTTGATGGAAGCCTCTCAGTTAGGGCAGAGTGTTCCAAGGTCTCTCACTCTTTGCATGATGTCGAGTCATGGGATTCCTTTTGTGTCTTAGTTATTACCCTTCAGCCGAACAGCAGGGAAGATGCAACATGGCCAAGGTAACTTATAAAAGCAAGCCTTTGGAGGGGCCTTGCTTACAGTGTCAGAGGCGTTAGTCCATTATCATGTCAGGGAGCATGGCGGCTCACATGGTCCTGAAGATGTAGCTGAGAGCTAAGTCCTGGTCCACAAGCGAGAGAGAAAGCAAGACTCAGAGCTTGGCATGGGCTTTAGAAACCTCAAAGCCCATTCCCAGTGACTCAGGGCCAGACCTCCTAGTCTTTTCAAATAGGACCACTCCCTGGCAATCAGCCAATGAGCACATGAGGGCTATTTTCTTCTTTTCTTTCTTTCCTTTTTTTTTTTTTTTTTGTTTAACCAGTCAGTGACATGTTTTTATTGTGCTGATGGGTCAGAGAAAGAAATATATTCATAACCTCAGTCCAGAAGTGGCCTCCGCTGGCCCCCTCCCCCAGGTCGAGTGGTCCCGAGTATGTGATTGTCACAAGTTCACCAGTCCAGAATCCTGCCCTGGCGCCATCCCCCTGGCTAGCGCCCCTAGTGACGGAAACCCTGCACTATGTGGTTCTGCCTGGAACTGTAGCCACTGCCACCAGCAGGGCACTGAGGGGCCCGGGTAGGAGAAAGGCTACTGGCTAGGGTCGGAGAAGCCCTGGCCGAAGCCGCTCAAGTCCTGCCCGGAACCATACTGACCATAGGGGAGGTCCGGCTGTGCAGTTGGGGGTTTGCTCATGTAGGGGCCAGCCTGCGATAGAGGTGGCAGGAAGGCCAGTGGGGCAGCCCAAGGGGTGGCAGGTGGAGGAAGAATCCCTGGAGGGGCGAATTGATGGGGAGGTGGAGGCAGGTGAGGCACCAAAGCCCCGTGGGAAGCCCTGTGGCCGAGGGGGGAGGAGGGGAAGCCTTCCAGTGGTGTGGATTCAATGAAGGATTTAAAGCGAGGGGGTGGAGGCGGGGCTCCTCCACCCGCAGGGGCTGGGCCATAGCCACCAATGGCCTGTCCTGCTGGCATCCACATTCCTTGCTGCCATGTGGGTGGGGGCTGGGCTGCCCAGCCATTGGCTGCACTGGGTTGCCAAGGGCCTGCCCAACTGGCTGCCTCCTGGCTGTCCTGCTGCTTGGTTTTTGCTCTCCCGAGGTTCAGCCCGTTTAACCTCCACTTTTTTTTGCCCATGACGTCTTGACAATGCATGTTAACAGCCTGGTCCACTGATTGTTCGCCCTCGAAAGTAATAAATCCAAAACCTCGAGGCCGCTTCTTCTCTGTGTCATATATCATGACCACCTCGGTGACCACTCCGAACTTCTTGAAGTACTCCCTGAGCTCTGTCTTGCTGTAGTTGTGGGGAATGCCCCTCACCAAGATCTTGTTGGATTTGCTGCTGTCGCTCCTGGGTCTTTTCCAGCCTTCCTTGGGCTGAGTTCTCTCTGGCTGCATCCCCCAGGTATGCATGGCTTCAGGTCAATATTCCGGCCATCCAGGGTGTGTGGTCTGCCGGCCAGCACTGTCCCTACACAATTGAGGTCTTTAAATCCGACAAACCCAAAACTTTGGGACTGGTTGGTGGTTTTATCTTTCATGATGACACAATCCACGACCTCACCATACTGGGGAAAGTAGCTGCACAGAGCCTTTTGAGAGTTGCTCCAATCCAGGGCACCCGTGAAGGGCTTCCCGATCTCCTCGGCACCTGAGCAGTGCCTGGTCCAGGCGCACTCTGCCCCACTCCAGAAGGTCACCTCTTATCCCTCCCTGTGGACGTGGCCAGGATCTGTGCAAAGGCAGCAGCAGAGCTGAGCTTCCTCCCTCCTTGCGGTTCCTGGGCCGCCATGAGTGCTATTTTCATTCAAATTACCACGGTGTATGAGTATATCATGATACCATTTTATCACTAGCTTTTTTTTTTTTTAAATGACCAGTTGTATTTGGTCTTACACCAGGTTCCTGGGCTATCCAGTTTCAGGTTCTTGATCGTCCAAGCACTATCTGTTAGGAGTTCCATCTTGTGGAGTGGACCTTAAGTTAAATGAGATATTGGTTGACGCCCTCCATAAGCTTTGTGCCAGCATTGCGCTAGCATATTTTGCAGGCAGTACACCACTGTAGATCAAAGGGTTTGTGGCTGGGTTGGTACTTAAATTTCTCTTTTGCTATCATGCAGAGTACCTTCCTGTACAAAAGATGATATAACATATGAATCGAGGCTCTATGTAGGCACCAACTCAACTTCTCCATGTTCAATGAGTTGGGTAAATGTTGTCTTCAGCAATGGGGCCTTGCTGTCAGTTTGAGAATGGCAACCTTTTGTCTTAGCAACTGCCTGGGTTCTTTGGGGTTCCCATGGCAACCCTTTGGCCAACAACTCATTTAGATGTAACCCCAATACTTGAAGCTTTATTTGACGACAAGAGATATCCAGTTGGGGATATGTTGCTCCAATTAGTTGACAGCTTCATTTAGATTCACACACACACACACACATAGATATGTATATATGTATGTATGTATACATATATGTGTGTGTATATATGTATATATACATACACATACATACATACATACATACATACATACATACATACATATGGAAGCTTCTATTGCATTAAGCTTCCCAACAACTCCTCAAATGGCGCTTAATTTTAGCTGTCTCTCCTGTATTTCCTCCCTCATTCCTATCTCCCTTCCTCTCCTCATTGGATCCTCCCATTCCACATACCTACAACCATTAAGTATCTATTCTATTTCCCTTCCGTAAGAAAATATATGATAAGAATTTTTGACAGGTACGTACCTACACATTGTAGGCACGTTGAGATGGGTCAGCAAATAATAGTGATTAACACTTTGATAGCTCCTAATGCAAACTAAACTTAAAACAAGCTAAATAATTAACATGAGTTCAACTCCCAAGGCATAGTTAGTCGAAGGAGAGAATCAATTCCCTTAAGTTACCATCAGAACTCAGAATGTAAGACAACAGACACTCTGACCACCCACCAAAAAAATAAATGAAATATAAAAGGGAAATCAAAATTGTATTATAAACTATCCTCAATTCACCCCCAGATGGTGAAGCAATCCAGAATCTGCTGACATCTTGGTAGCCCTGCCGCCTACTCAGGGAAGGGGTGAGCATGGGCCCCTGTGTCAGGCCTGACTTCTGCTTGCCCTCATTTGGATCTCCTGGCATGGTGACTGTGGGCAGGTTCCCTAGCCCCAGTGGCCCAAGCAATGTAGAGTCTGTTGACATCGCTGTGCTAGTCCTGCCCCGGCTCAGGGGAGAAGCAAGTTGATTCGCCCCAGGAGGATCAAGCCATCCAGTTTGTGACATCTCAGTGCAAGCCCTGCCTCAACCCACCAGGAGAGGGAAGCTTTCAGATGTGTCTGCACCCATCCTGAGACCCATTGGAGTATTGGACCTGCTTGCACCCACTGGATAGATATTCGATCAAAACTAAGAGACCAAGTATGCCAGACCACACTACTGTAACCAGCAAAGCTTTCAATGACTATAGATGGAGATAACAAGATATTCTATGACAAAACCAGATTTAAACAATACCTATCAACTAATCCATCCCTATAGAAATTCTTGATGGAAATCTCCAACCTCATACAGTTAACTACACTCACAAAAACACAGGCCATAGATAATCCCACTTTACCAACAGCCAAAAGAAAAAAAAGGGGTAAATCTACACAATACCACCACCAACAAGAACAAATTCAAAACAAACAAGAATTAACATCAATGGTCCTTAATTTCCCTCAATAATAATGGTCTTAACTCCCCTATAAAAAGACACAGGCTAATGAAGACAGAATCCATTCTTCTGTTGCACACAAGAAACACACCTGAACTTTAATGAAAAATGATGGGAGATGTCATTATGTATATATGTTTCTCATACTGGTTAATGAATAAAGCACTGTTGGCCAATAGGAAAGGAAGATAGGAGGGACTAGGAGACAAGGAGGAGAGAGGAAGTAGAAAGGGAGTCAAGATGGAGAGTCTGGAGGAGGCAGAACCGCCACGAACCTCTCTCTGGTAAGACCACGTGGAAATACATAGAAATGGGTTAATAATTAAGACAGAGCTAGCCGATAAGAAACTAGTACTGGGCCAACAGAATTATATCTAATACAGAGTCTCTGTGCATTATTTGTGGCTGGCGCGGCGGTGGGACCAGACCAGTGGCGGGAGGAAAAACCGTACTCCTTACAGACAAATGTTACCTCAGAGTAAAGGGTGGGGAAAAGATTTTCCAATCAAATGGAGCCAAGAAACAAACTGGTATATCTATCCTAATATCTAACTAATTAGACTTCAAATGAAATCAATCAAAAGATATTAAGAAGGTCATTTCATATTCATCACAGAAAAATGCATCAGGATGAAGTCTCAATTCTAAACATCTATGCCACCAGCATAAAGGCACCCATATTTATAAAAGAAACATTACTAAAACACAAATCTCACATAAAACTGTATACAATTATAGTGGGAGACTTCCACAGCCCACTCTCACCATGAGAGAAGACCACCAGACAGAAACTTAACAAAGAAACAAAAGAACTAACAGGACCCAAATGGGTTTAATAGATATCTATAAAACATTCCATCCAAACATAAAAGAATACACCTTCTTCTCAGTGCCCCATGGAACATTCTCTAAAATGGACTGCATACTCCACAACATAGTAAACGTCAACACACACACACACACACACACACACACACACACACACACACAGACACACACACAGAGGAATATCCCCTTTATCTGATCAAACCACCATGCTTTCAAGTTAGAATTCAATAACACCATAAATTGCAGAAACACTACATGGGAACTGAACAATGCTCCGTTACACCATTCCTGTTTCAGGGAAGAAATAAAGAAATTAAAGACGTCCTAGAATTCAATAAGAACAAAGACACAGCTTACCCAAACTGATGGGACACTCTGAAAGCAGAACTAAGAGCAAAGTTCATAGCACTAAGTGTCCACATGAAGAAACTGGAGAATAGTCACATTAGAGAATTAACAGCACAACTGAAAGCCCTACAAGGAAAACAAGCAAGCTCACCCAGGAGGAGTGGACACCGGGAAATAATCAGATTGAGGGTTGAAATCTATAAAGTAGAAACTAGGATAACAACACAATGAATCAATGTAAGAAAGAGTTGGTTCTTGTTGAAAACAAGAGAGACAGACCTTTATTCAAAGTCACCAAAAGGCTGAGACCGATCATGTGAATTAACAAAAAATGAAAAGGGGGACATAACAACAGACACTGAAGAAATCCAGAGAATCATTAGGTCATACTTGGAAAACCTATACTCCACAAAATTTGAAAATTCAATGGAAATGGACAATTATCTGGATAGATATCACATACCAAAATTAAATCAAGAACACATAAGTAATTTAAACAGACGTATAACCCCTAATGAAATAGAAGTAGTCATCAAAAATCTTCAAACCAAAAAAAGCCCAGGGCTAGATGGTTCCAGTGCAGAACTGTACCAGAAATACAGAGAAGAGCTAATACTAATACTCCTCAATTGTTCTACGCGATAGAAGCAGAAGGGTCATTTCCAAACTCTTTTTACGAGGCTACAATTATTTTGGTACCCAAGGCACACAAAGACACAACTAAGAAATAGAACTATAGATCAATATTCCTCATGAACATTGATGCAAAAATACTCAATAAAATTCTGGCAAATCGAATCCAAGAACACATCAGAGAAATCATACACCATGATCAAGTAGGCTTCATCCCAGGGATGCAAAGATGGTTTGACAAATGAAAATCTATCAATGTGACCCACCATATAAACAAACTGAAAAAGAAAAACAACACGATCATTTCACTAGATGCTGAAAAAGCCTTAGACAGAATCTTGGAGAAATCAGGGATAACAGGAACATACCTAAACATAATAAAAGCAATCTATGGTAAACCAACAGCCAACATCAAATTGAACGGAGAGAAGCTTAAGGCGATTCCTTTAAAATCAGGAACAAGACAAAGCTGTCCTCTCTCTCCATATCTCTTCAATATTGTACTTGAAGTTCTAGCTAAAAACAAACAAACACAAAAAACAAAAAAAAAAAAAAAAAACAAAAAACAAAAAAAACAAAAACAAAAAAGTAGATCAAGCGGAAACAAATTAGAAAGGAACAAGTCAACCTTTTGCTATTTGTAGATGACATGATTGTTTACCCAACTGACGGGAAAAACACTACCATGGAACTCATACAGCTGAAAAACACCTTCAGCAAAGTGGCAGGATACAAGATTAACTAAAAAAAAAAATCAGTAGCCCTACTATATACAGACAATAAAGAGGCAGAGAAAAAAAATCAGAGAAACATCACCCTTTACAATAGCCACAAACAACAAAATATGTTGGTGTAACACTAACCAAACAAGTGAAAGGCCTGTGTAGCAAGAAATTTGAGTCTTTAAAGAAAGAAATTAAAGAAGATACCAGAAAATGGAAAGGTCTCCCATGCACTTGGTTAGGTAGGATCAAGGTAGTAAAATTGGCATTTTGCCAAAAGCAATCTACAGTTTCAATTCAAGCCCCATGAAAATCCCAGCACAATTCCTCTCTGAACTCAAAAGAACAATACTCGAATTTATACGGAAAAACAAAAGGCCCAGGATAGCCAAAACAATCCTGTAAAATAAAGGAACTTCAGGAGGCATCTCCATCCCTGACTTCAACCTCTAATATAGAGCTATAGTCAAGAAATCTGCTTGGTATTGTCACAAAAAAATAGACAGGCCAATGGAATCAAATTGAAAACCCTGATAGTATCCCATACACCTTGGAACACCTGACTTTTGACAAAGAAATTAAAATTATACAATGGAAAAAAGAAAGCATCTTTAACAAATGGTGTTGGTAAAACTGGATACTTGTGTGTAGAAGACTGCAGAGAGATCCATATCTATCATCATGCACAAACTTAAGTCAATGTATCAAAGACCTCAGCATAAATCCAGCCACACTGAACCTCTTTGAAGAGAAAGTGGGAGGTACCCTTGAAGGAACTGGTACAAATGACTGCTTTCTGAAAATAACAGCAGTAGCACAGACACTAAGATTAACAATTAATAAATGGGACCTCCCGAAAACTGAGAAGCTTCTGTAAGGCAAAGGACACAGTCAACAAGACAAAACAGCAGCCCATGGAATGGGAAAAGATCTTCACCAACTCCACATCTGACAGAGGGCTGATCTCCGAAACATATAAGAACTCAAGAAGGTAGTTATAAAAACACAAAATAATCCAATTAAAAAGTGGGGTAGTGAACTAAATAGATTATTCTCAATAGAGGAATCTAAAATGGCTGAAAGACACTTAAGAAAGTACTCAACCTCTTTAGCCATCAAAGAAATGAAAATCAAACCAACTCTGAAATGTAATATTCCAGTTGAACGGTCAAAATACAAACACCACTGACAGTTTATGCCGGAGAGGATGTGGAGAAAGGGGAACACTCCTCCATTGATGATGGGAGTGCAAACTCACACAGCCACTTTGGAAATCAGTATGGCGGTTCCTCAGGAAAGTGGGGAATCACTTTAACACAAGATCCAGCAACCCCACTCTTAGGCATATACCCAGTGATGCACATTCATACAAGGACATCTGTTCATCTATGTTCATAGCAGCATTATTTGTAATCGCCAGAAACTGTAAGCAACCTAGATGCCCCTCAACTGAAAAATGGAAAAAAAAAAAGTGGCACATTTACACAATGGGGAACTACTCAGCAGAAGAAAAAACAATGGAATCTTGAAATTAGCAGGCAAATGGATGGAACTAGAAGAAACCTTCCCGAGTGAGGCCACGCAGTCACAAAAGACAAACATGGAATGTACTCACTCATATATGGATTTTAGACATAGAGCAAAGGATCACCAGCCTCTAATCCACACCGCCAGAGAAGCTAGGATTAAAGGAGGACCCTAAGAGAGACATACATGGTAACCTGGAGGAGGGGAAAAGGGACAAGATCTCTTGAGCAAATTGGGAGCAGGGGAGAAGGGGAGAGGAAGTTAGTAGAAAGAGAAAGGGAGAAGAGGACAAAGGAGGACCTGAAGGAGCAGGGAGATTGAGTTGGGGGAAGAATAGAGGAGAGCTAGAAAAATGATACCACGACAGAGGTAGCCATTATAGGTTTTAAGAGAAATTTTGGCACTATGGGAATGACCAGAGATCTACAAGGATAACCACAATGAACAATCTAAGCAATAGTGGAGAGGCTACCTTGAATGCCTTTCCCTGATAACGAGATTGATGAGTACCTTATATTTCATCCTAGAGCCTTCATCCAGTAGCTGATGGAAGCAGACAGATACTCACAGCTAAACATTGAGCTGAATTCCTGGCATCCAGTTGCAGAGGGGGAGTGTTGATAAGCAAAAGGGTCAAGACCAAACTGGAGGAACCCACAGAAACTGCTGACGTGAGCAACCTGGGCAAGCAGTATAGGACCGACCCAGACCGCCTGAATGTGGGTGTCAATTAGGAGGACTGGGCAGTCTATGGGGCCTCTGGCAGTCCATCACTATTCATCCTTAGTATATGAATGGACTTTGGGAGCCCATTCCACATAGAAGGATACTCCCTCCGCCGTAGACACATGGGGGAGGGCCTAGGCACTGCTCCAAATGATCTGACAGACTTTGAGGATGCCCCAAGCATGGCCTCAAACTCCCTGGGGAGCAGAAAGGGGATGGGAGAGGGAGTTTGTGGGGGGCGGGAGGGAGAGGTAACTGAGATTGACATGTAATAAAAGCTTGTTTCTAATAAACAACAAGGACAATTAGCTACTAGCCCTAAAATATTGGGTGGCCCAAGCCTGATCATTTTGCAGAGCCAACTTGCCCGGACATCAAACACAACTCACACTGCTCCAAGTTAAACCACACACCCATGAAAGCTTTAACTTCCTGATAGCTACCCACTGACATATGGACCATCCCTTCCCCCTAGCTCCTGTAAATGTACTCACCCTTCATCCATCCAACAGTTTGTGGGCCCTCCCCTTTATAATAATGCATTCTAGGCCTGTCCATATCTGGTCTGTCTGCTTATCTGCATCATTTTCCTTCCACTTTGAGAGTTCCTAATGAGAACAAAGATACTTAAGACAAGCTAAATAACCACAATCCATACTGTCTTCAGAGATGTCAAAGCAAGCAAGCAAACCTGACCAGCATGTGGCTATAAGAAATAGAAAACACCTGGATTCCCAGGGCTTGGCCTGGTTCTTGGCTGTGGACCTTTGCATCTGGCTCCATCAATTACTGAATAAGGGCACTATGATGTTATCTGGGGTGTTCTCCAATCTGATTACAGGAGTTGGCCAGGGCAGGCATCCTCTCTACTGTTGCTAGGAGTCTCAGCTGGCCTCCTCCGTGTGGACTCTTGGCAGTTACCCCGGCACCAGGTTTCTCCCTAAGCCCATAGTGGCTCTCTCTGTGAAGACATCTCTTTCACTGCTCTTCCACCGAATCCCTCCCCGCCCAGGCCACCTCATTCCTCCGGTTCTCATCCCCCTCGCCTCCTCCTCACCACCCTCTCGCCCGGTTTACCCCGTAGATCTCACCTAATTTCTCTTCCCAGGGTGGCCCTAGTTTCTCTGGTCCTTAGTGCGGTTATCCTTTGCGTTACTTCCAATACCCACTTTGAGCAAGGGAGGTGAGGAGCACAATGGAGACGTCTGAACCAAGCTCGTGGAAACTCACGATCTCTAGACCTACAACTGTGTACAGTCCATGGGACCGAACTTTGTCCTCCATGTGTGGGGGACAGTTGTGAGGTTTGGAAGATCAGAGGGGCCCCTGGCAGCAGGACCACGATACAAAGTGGCACATGACCTAGCTTGTTGGCGCGCATTCCTTAGGGTGGGAGGGATGCCATGCTCAGTCTTAAGGCAAGGGAGTGACCGGGTCATGCCCCAACCTCATGAGCCCTTGGCCATGAGAAGGAGTGGACTAGGGGGGCGGCGGTGAAAGGGAACCGGAGGCGGAGAGGGGGTGGGAGGGGGCCGCAGGAGCGGGAGAAGTGTGGTGGGAATGTAAAATGAAAAAAAAAAAAGTCAAAGAAATGGAAAAAAGGAAATTTAAAACACAGAGCAGTTGGCTTTTCGATGTGAGAATGACCCCCACAGACATACAGACCTCTATCTAGCAAGCTCTGCTTGCAAGCGGATGGTATGTGTCCGAAATCGAGGAAGCCGCCTTCTGTCCCGGGGATATCCCAGGATGCCCGGGAGCCGTAAGGTAGGAAAGTGTAGCCGTAAGGCACGACGATTAACCGCAAAAGTGTCGTCGTTCTGGGAAGCAAAAGGATCGCGGACCCCGAGGGAAAACACAGCTCAGATAGTAAATGGAATAGTCCAAAGAAGCAAGAGACCGGGACTGCAGGAAATTAAAATGGTTCTGTTTCGGTTTATTTACTTTGAGAGTTTCCCTGTGGTACTTTTGTCGTCCTTGTTGTTCTTATCTGCTAGTCCGTGAGGGTCCACGCTAAGTCCTCCCTTCTCCAGGTGGTGATACTCTAGAAGAGAATCGATGTCCGGATCCTTGGCACCTGGCTCTTTGGAGAACGCAAGGAGCTCCAAATTACAGCTTCCAAAATTCTCTACATTTGTAGTTTCCCCCCATGAATTTCCTCGTGGGATTTTTTTTTTTGTCACTTATTATTCATAGTCATTTGTATTCGAGACATTCAGCAGCGAAATCTGTTTGGATGTGGGTTTAGGCCAATAGAATGTCGGTACCACATTAGTCTGCGAGGAATCCACATCTTGTCATTTTCTGTGGAAACAAAAATAGAAATCCTTTTCCCCAGTAACATGTCCTTGAACTTAAATTTTGGAGTCAAAGCATTTTTTAAAATTTAATTTATTATTTTACATGTCGATCCCAGTTCCCTCTCCCTCCCTCCCTCCCTTCTTTCCCCCTCCCTCCTTCCCTCCCTCTCTCTCTCCCTCAGTCCCTTTTACCCTCTCTGCCCTCTCAATGCACTCTAACCACCCTACACTCCCATCCCCCCACCCCAATTCCATATGTAGGGGAATGCCATCCAGTTGGGGTCATGTAGATCTGACAGGTCCTGTGAAGTAGGGACTAGGGCTTCTCTCCTGTCTCTAGATTAAGGGAGTAACCCTCCATGGGGGATGTGTCTCTCCCTCTCCCTCTACATTTGGACTTGAGTTTTGTGCATGGCCACAGACATGGGTCTATTTGCAGTCTTCTACACACCCTCATTCAATTGTGCCAGCACCATTTGTTGAAGATGCTGTCTTCGCCCCATTGTATTCTATTAGCTGTTTTGTTGAAAACCAGGTGTTCATAGGCGTGTGAGTTAATATCAGGATTTTCAATTCGATTCCATTGGTCTTCCTGTCTATTTTTATGCCAATACCAGGCTATTTTCAGAACTATAGCTCTGTAGTAGAGCTTAAAGTCAGGAATGGTGATGCCTCCTGAAATTCTTTTATTGTATAGGGTTGTTTTGGCTATCCTGGGTCTTTTGTTTTTCCATATAAAGTTGATTATTATCCTTTCAAGTTCAGTCAAGAATTGTGGTGGGATTTTAATGGGGATTGCATTGAATCTGTAGATTGCTTTTGGCAAAGAATTGTGGTGGGATTTTAATGGGAATTGCATTGAATCTGTAGATTGCTTTTGACAAGATTGCCATTTTTACTATGTTTATCCTACCTATCCAAGAGCATAGGAGATCTTTCCATTTTCTGGTATCTTCTTTAATTTCTTTCTTTAGAGCCACAAAGTTCTTGTTATACAGGCCTTTTACATGTTTGGTAAGCGTTACACCAAGGTGCTTTATATTGCTTGTGGCTATTGTAAAGGGTGATGTTTCTCTTATTTCTTTCTCTGTCTCTTTGTCGTCTGAAAAAAGTAGGGCTACTGATTTTTTTGAGTTTATCTTGTATCCTGCTAGTTTGCTGAAGGTGTTTTTCAGCTGTAGGAGTTTCCTGGTATAGTTTATTGGGTCGCTTATGTAAACTATCATATCATCTGCAAATAGAGACAGTTTGACTTCTTCCTTTCCAATTTGGATCCCCTTGATCTCCTTTTGTTGTCTTATAGCATTAGCTAGAACTTCTAGCACGATATTGAAGAGAGAGGGCAGCGTTGTCTTGTTCCTGATTTTAGAGGAATTGGCTTAAGTTTCTCTCCATTCAGTTTGATGTTGGCAGTTGTTTTGCTGTATATTGCTCTTATTATGTTTAGGTATGTTCCTGTTATCCCTGACCTCTCTAATACCTTTATCATGAAAGGGTGTTGAATTTTATCGAAGGCTTTTTCCGCATCTAGGGAGATAATCATATGGTTTTTCTTTTTCTGTTTGTTTATATGGTGGATCACGTTGATAGATTTTCGTATGTTAAACCATCCCTGCATTCCAGGGATGAAGCCTACTTGGTCATGGTGGATGATTTCTCTGATGTATTCTTGAATTCGGTTTGCCATTATTTTATTGAGTATTTTTGCATCGATGTTCATCAGGGATATTCGTCTGTAGTTTTCTTTCTTAGTTGTGAGGCTTGGGTACCAACGTTATTGTGGCCTCATAAAAAGAGTTTGGCAACGAACCTTCTGTTTCTATCTTGTGGAACAGTTTGAGGAGTAGTGGTATTAGTTCTTCCTTGAATGTCTGGTAGAATTCTGCACTGAATCCATCTGGCCCTGGACTTTTTTTGGTTGTAAGGCTTTCGATGGCTGCTTCTATTTCATTGCGGGTTATAGGTCTATTTAAGTTGTTTGTCTGTTCTTGATTTAATTTTGGTAAGTGATAGTTATCCAGAAATTTGTCCATTTCCTTTGAATTTTCAATTTTTGTGGAATACAGATTTTCAAAGTCTGACCTGAAAATTGTCTGGATTTCCTCTGTGTCTGTTGTTATGTTCCCCATTTCATTTCTGATTTTGTTAATTTGCATGTTCTCTCTCTGCTTTTTCGTTAATTTTAATAAAGGTTTGTCTATCTTGTTGATTTTCTCAAAAAACCAACTCTTCGTTGCATTGATTTTTTTGTATTGTTTTCCTGGTTTCTATTTTGTTGATTTCAGCCCTCAAGTTGATTATTTCCTGGTGTCTACTCCTACGGGGTGAGTTTGCTTCTCTCTGTTCTAAGGCTTTCAGTTGCACTGTTAATTCTCTTATGTGACTGTCCTCTGTTTTCTTCATATGGGCACTTAGTGCAATGAACTTCCCTCGTAGCACTGCTTTCAAGGTGTCCCATAAGTTCGGGTATGTTGTATCCTCATTCACGTTGAATATTAGAAAATTCTTAATTTCTTTCTTTATTTCTTCTTTGACCCAGGAGTGGTGCAATTGCACATTGTTCAGTTTCCATGAGTTTGCATGTTTTCTGCTATTTGTGTTGTTGTTGAATTCCAATTTTAAAGTATGGTGGTCTGATAAGATACAGGGGACTATTCCTATTTTCTTGTTATCTGTTGAGGTTTGTTATGCTACCTAGTATGTGTTTGATTTTAGAGAAGGTTCCATGTGGAGCAGAGAAGAAGGTATATTCTTTTGTGTTTGGATGGAATGTTCTATAGATGTCTGTTAATCCCAGTTGAGACATAACTTCTGTTAGGTGTTTTGTTTCTTTGTTGAATTTCTGATTTGTGGTCCTGTCTAGTGTTCAGAGTGGTGTATTGAAGTCTCCCACTTTAAGTGTGCGAGGTTTTACATGAGCTTTGAGTTTTAGTAGTGTTTCTTTTACGAATGTGGGTGACTTTGTATTAGGGGCATAGATGTTAAGAACTGAGACTTTGTGTTGATGGATTTCTCCTGCGATGAATATGAAATGACCGTCTTCATCTCTTTTGACTAATTTTGGTTTGAAGTCTAACTTGTTAGATATTAGGATAGCTATGCCTGCTTGCTTCTTATTTACATTTGATTGGAAAACCTTTTCCCAACCCTTTACCCTGAGGTAATGTCTATCTTTGAAGCTTAGATGTGTTTCTTGTATGCAGCAGAAGGATGAATTCTGTCTTCGTATTCATTCTGTTAGCCTGTGTCTTTTTATAGGAGAGTTAAGACCATTAATATTGAGGGAAAGTAAGGACCATTGATTGTTGATGCTTGTTTGATTTAGGTTTCTTGTTGGCAGTGGTATTGTGAATATATTAGTTCTGCTTTACCCTTGGTTTCTGTTGTAGTTGGAGTATCTGTTGCCTACATTTTTGTGGGCGTAGTTACCTTCCTTGGGTTGGAATTTTCCTTCCAATAATTTCTGTAGGGCCGGATTTGTAGATACGTATTGGGAAAATCTGGTTTTGTCATTAAATATCTTGTTTTCTCCATCTATAGTGATTGAGAGTTTTGCTGGATGTAGTAGCCTAGGCTGGCATCCCTGTTCTCTTAATACTTTTAGAACATCTATCCAGGACCTTCTGGCCTTGAGGGTTTACATGCAGAAGTCAGGTGTAATTTTGATAGGTCTGGCTTTATATGTTACCTGTCCTTTTTCCTTCACTACTCTTAATATTCTTTCTTTATTCTGTATGCTAGGTGTTTTTTCTTTGGTCCAGCCTATTTGTGGTTCAGTATGCTTCTTGTACTTTCATGGGCATGTCCTTCTTCAGATTGGGAAAGTTTTCCTCGATGATTTTGTTGAATATGTTTTCAGTACCTTTGAGCTCGGCTTCCTCACCTTCCTCTATGCCTATTGTTCTTAGGTTTGGCCTTTTCATGGTGTCCCACATTAACTGGATGCTTTGTGTTAAGGATTTGTTGGATTTATGATTTTCTTTGGTCGATGAATCTATTTCTTCTAGTTTATCTTCTGTGCCTGAGATTCTCTCTTCCATCTTTTGTATTCTGTTGGTTATGCTTGTGTCTGTAGTTCCCAATTTTTTGCCCAGTTTTTCTATTTCCAGCATTCCTTTGTTTGTGTTACCTTTATTTTCTCTATTTCAGTTGTCAAGTCTTGAACCATTTCCTTCACCTGCTTAATTGTTTTTTCTTGGCTTTCTGTACTTTCCTTAAGGAATTTCTTCATTTCTTCCACTTCTTTGTTCTTTTTTTCCTCCATTTCTTTAAGGGATTTTCTCACTTCTTCTTTGAGGGCCTCTATCATTTTTATGATGGTAATTTTTAAGTCGTTCCCTTCTGCTTCCTCTGCTTTGTTGTTGTCTTCCGTTCTAGTTGGTGTAGATTCCCTAGATTCTGGTGGTGTCATGCTTGTCTTTCTGTTGTTAGGTGTTTTCTTGTATTGCCGTCTACCTTTAGCTTCTTCCAGTAGGTGTTGGTGGGGTCTCTTCTTCTCTCTATGGTACTTCCCCGATGGGCTTATGTGGGTCAGACATTCAATATCTACAGCTCTGGGTGGTCCAAGTTCTATGGGAGGTCTCTCTGCAGACAGGGACCCAGGGATGGGGTCAGGGCTGAGGATCCAGTAGAAGATGCCAGCAGGTACTCACAGTGGTCCTCTGGCCAATAGCTGGCGGAAGAGGACAAGGGCTGAGCTGGAACTTGGGAAGGTTTTGCAGGATAGTCAGATCTCCCTGGAAACTGGGTCTCTCCAGCTGAGGCCTCTTTCTTTAGCAGAGGCCCTTATTTGGGGGTCAAGGTTCTTGCTGGCAGGAACTCAGAGTGGACCCACAGAGATAGGCGGATCTGTGGGAGGGGCCCGGGACTCCAGCAGAGGACTGGGGGTGGGGTCAGAGACCAAGCAGGTGGAAATTACAGGTGGTCCTGCTTGGATAGGCAGGTCTCCTTTCTTCAGAGTTGCTCAGAGGAGTCACTGTCCCAGTGCTCAACCAGAGCGGCAGGACCGTGGGTAGGGTAGGGCACAGTGTAGGGGGGGCAGGCTCGCGGTGTGGATGTGTGGGGGTGTATCAGAGCTCCAAGGGTGCTCTCGATGGGGACAGGAGACAGGAGCAGCAGGATCAGGGGCCAACCCAGGGAGTTCGGTGGGGGGGAGAGGTTGTAGGGATAGAGGCAGCCCCAATTGGGCCCAGACTCACCTCTGGCCAATAGCTGGTGGAAGAGGACAAAGGCTGAGCTGAAACTTAGGAAAGTTTTACAGGAAAGTCAGATCTCACTGGAAACTGGAGCTCTCCAGCTGAGGCCTCTTTGTTTAGCAGAGGCCCAAATTTGGGGGTCAAGGCGCAGAGAGATTTTTTAATTAGGGAAAGGGATCGTAAAAAGGGGAAAGGGAAGGGGGAAGACTGGTCTCGCAGAATGCCCATACCTGTTACTCCTTTGGTGGCCTACTTGGCATCCTCTACCACAGCCTAGAATGCTTGTGACAAGAAAATCCAGCCTGGAAACCAATATCTGTTCCTTGGAATTTGCTAACGTTCTCCCTGTTTTTATGTTGAGGTCTTTGATACACTTGGCCTTGTGTTTTGTGCAAGTTGATCAATATGGTTCTATTTACATTATTCTACATGCTAACATCCAGTTAGACCAGAACTATTCATTGAAGATTTTTTCCATTATGGATTTCTGGCTTCTCAGAAAGCAATTGTCCATATATGTGCAGATTTATGTCTGGGAATTAATGTCCATTGGTCTACCTCTCCATTTGTCCCAATGCCATTTGTTTTGTATTGTTACAGGTTTGAAGTACAGCTTGAAATCAGGGATGGTGATATCTATGGGAGTTCTTTTATTGTTCAGGATTGTTTTAGCCATTCTGAATGTTTTGATTTTTCATATAAAGTTGAGTATTGTTCTTTCGAGGTCTGTAAATAATTGGGATTTTTGATGGACATTGCATTGAATCTGTAAATTGCTTTTGGTAAGATTGATATTTTTATCATCCTACTGATGTATGAGCAAGGGCGATCTTTCCATGTTGTGGTATCTTCTTCAGTTTTTTTCTTCAAAGACTTAAAGTTCTTGCTGTACAGGTCTTTCACTTGCTTGGCTAGAATTACTCCAATGTATTTATATTTTTGCTGCTGTTGTGAAGGATGTTGCTTCCCTGATCTCTTTCTCAGTCTGTTTGTCATTTGTATATAGCAAGTCTCCTGATTTTTTTTTTTAGGTAATCTGGTATTCAGTCACTTCACTGAGTGTGTTTATCACCTGTAAAAAAAGTTCCTTGGTTGAACTTTTTGGGGTCACTTATGTATATTTTCATATCAACTGCAAATAATAATATGTTGACTTCTTCCTTCCCAATTTGTATCGCCTTGATCTCCTTTAGTTGTTTTATTGCTCTATCTAGAACTTCAAGTACTATATAGAATAAATACTGAAAGAGTGTGCAGCCTTGTGTTGTTCCTGATTTTAATGGAATTATTTTGTGTTTCTCCCCATTTAACTTGATGTTGGCTGTAGTCTTGCTATAAATTGCATTTATTACGTTTAGGTGTTTCCCTTGAATCCCTGATCTCGCCAAGAGTTTTATCATTAAGGGCTGTTGGTTGTTGTCTCATGCTTTTCAGTGTCTAATGTGATTGCCATGTAACTTTTTTCTTTCAGTTTGTTTATATGGTGGACTTCATTGACAGATTTTAGTATGTTGAGCATCCCTGCATCTCTTTGATAATGCCTACTTGATCATGGTGGATGATCTTTTTGATGTATTTAGTTTGATGATTTTATTGAGTATTTTTTTTTTATTTTTGCATCTGTGTTCATAAGTGGAATTGGCCTCTAATTCTCTTTCTTCATTAAATCTTTGTGTGGTTTGGGTATCACGGTGACTGTGGCCTTATAAAATGAATCTGATGATGCTCTTTTTCTGTTTTGTGGAATAAATTGAGCACTATAGGCATCAGTGCCCGTACTATCGTGTTGGTTTGTCTACTTGTTGATTTTTTTCAAAGAACTAACTCTTGATTATTTGTATTGTTCTCTTGGTTTCTGTTTTATTGATTTCAGCCTTCAGTTTATTTCCTGCTGTCTGCTCCTCTTGGGTATGCTCGCTTCTTTTTGTTTTAGAGCTTTCAGATATGCATTTCATTTGCTAGTATGAGATCTCTCCCATTTCTTTATGAAGGCACTTGGCACTCTGAACTTTCTTCTTAGCATCGCTTCCATTGTTTCCCATAAATTTGAGTATGTTGTGCACTCATTTTCATTAAAGTTAGGAAGTTTTAAATTTCTTTCTTTATTTCTTCCTTAATCCAGTGCTCATTCCGTAGAGAGTTGTTCAGTTTCCATGTTTGGTGTTTGTATGCTTCCTGTTTTATTGTTGTTGTTGAAATCCAGCTTTAAAATTTTTGTTGTTTTGTTCTTGGATTCTTTAAGGGGGGGTTCATTAATTTCCTCAAATTTTCTGTTTGTCTTTTTTTGTATTTATTCTTTTCTATTTGTTTCTTTCTGTGCTTTTCAAGACAAGGTTTCTCTGTGTAGCCCTGGGTGTCCTAAAACTCACTCTTTAAGACCAGCCTTTTCTTGAACTCAGAGATCAGCTTGCTTCTGCCTCCTGATTGCTGTGATTAAAGGTGTGAGCCACCATTGCCTGGTGTTTTTCTTGATTGTTTTAAGGGATTTATTCACCTCTTCTTTAAAGACCTATATCATCTTCCTAAAGTTGGTTTTGTTTTTTCCTTTTTGTTTTGTTTTTGCTTAAGCTGTGTTGAAATATTCAGGGCTTGCTGTGGTAGGATGGTTGAGCTCTGGTGCTGATACTATTGCCCCTGCTGTTGTTTATTATGTTCTTATGCTTTTGTCTAGGCATCTGTTGTTGGGGTGATTCTATTTCTGGGTGCCAATTTCAGGATTTTTCTTTGTTTGGGGTGTGTTTTGTTTTTTGGCTTGTTTTTCTCTGGTTTATTTGGCCACTGTGGCCTGTTGTTGAAGGGAGGTTTTCCACCCAGCTTGGAGACTGTGACATGTTGGACAGAAGTGGTGGTGGGGTGGGGATTGGGGATGGGTGGCATCCACCAAGAGAGTTGGGGAGGTCCTGCTGTTGAACTTCCTTCCTTGACTTTTAGAGGCTACTGTGACTTTTTATAGAGCAGGGGTTCTCTGCTGAATTGGGATCTGAGACACAGTGACAATGAGGGGAAGAAGGATTTGGGGTAGTCTGGGGGTCTCACCAGCCTACCTGGACTTCAGGAGCCCAGCATGGCCTCTTTCAAGCAGGTTGTCTCTAACCCTTGGCATGGGCTTCTGAAATCTGAAATCCTCCTACCGCTAATCAGGCCTGCACCAAATAACACACAGAGACACTGTATTTGATATAATGCTGTTGGCCTGCTACTAGTTTCTTAATGGCTAGCTCTGTCTTAAATATTAACCCATTTCTATTGATCTAAGTATTTCCATGTGGTCTCATCTTACCGGAGAGTGGGCCGGGACCTCTGTTGTCACCAGTCTCTACATGCTGACTCCTCCCTACTACTTCCTCTCTCCTCCTTGTCTCCTAGTCCCTCCTATCTTGCTTTCCTATTGGCCAACAGTGCTTTTTCATTAGCCAGTATGAGAAACATATTTATAGAATGACATCTCCCATCACATGACCACACCTAATGCTCACAATTCTATAAAAGAGTTCCACTGCCTGATGACTGAGCATTGAAATATATGATGGGGCCCATTCTTATTCAAACCATCACACTATTAATACAGACAGAAAATTATTGACACAATGAAAATATAATAAATGTAAACATCTATTTCTAACAAAAGAATTCAGCATACCAGTAAGAAGAATCCTTCTGGAATGGTACTTACCAGTGAAAGGTGTATTATTTTCCCCAAATGTTGCAAGAAACCAGGGGTTTTTATTTCCAGAGTTTCCTCTTTAATGTTATTTCATTTTTAACTGCATGTATTTGTGTGTCACAGGTGTTTATATACAGTAGTGCAGGTGCCCACGGAGGCCATAAATGGTAGCTAGATTCCCTGGAGGTGGAGGTAGATGTGGTTACGTACTTCCCAGTGTCTGTCTGTGTGTGTGTGTGTGTGTGTGTGTGTGTGTGTGTGTGTGTGTTGGAAATCAAATCCAAGTCCTCTGGAAGAATAGTTTATGCTCTTAATTGCTGAGCCATCTCTGCAGCTCCTTCATGACCTTTAATATTCAACAGGACACTTTAGCCAGTATAATGAGTGGAAATATGAGGATAATTCAAAATAAGTAGAATGCTGTAAGTAGAGTGAAAGGGAATGCTAGCATAGGGAAGGTCAGATGAGCGATGCTCTCCATATTCAGAGTGGATGATGTCACCTTAATTAAGCCAAAGTAGAATCTACTTTTCACACATCCCCAGGGGTTCATTTCCTTGTAATTCTAGGTTTGTTTGAGCTGTCAATCAAGAGTAATCCTCACAACACACACCTTGACCAAGTGATTGTAAATTTCCCTTTCTCCAGTGAGCATTAGGCGTGATGAAGACAATTTAGTGAGGTAAGCCCTCACTTGCTAAATACCTGGGGACTTGAACTGCTTGCTTTATTCCTCGGGCCATGGCTAGTCTCCTGCTTAGCTTTTACAATTTATCAGGGAGTTTACTTGGCTTTTTGGCTCTCAGTCTTTTCACTTGATTTTTGTATTGTGGCTGCTGTTCTCTTTCAAACCGGCATAGGTTTGGCTGCTTCAAAATCAGAGACATGCTCTTTGGCCTTTTCTTTGACCTTCACTATTCTAGCACCAAGGGAGAGTTCTCTGTGTACTTTCCTGAAAGTGGAGCAATTGGCCATAGAAACAATTCAGGCACACTCTCTATACACAGCTATATACAAGACCTGTGCTGGCTTCCCAGCAACCATCTCCATGGAAACCATAAAGGCTCTGCCTTTTGAGAAGTTTAAGGTCAAGTCCCTGTGGCCTATATTTTTTCCACAATGAATGACAGGGGTGAAATGAGTCAGTAAAGTGATACAGGCTAAGTCCTGGATGGGAACACTTCTCCCCAGCCAACAATCAAATGTGGTCCTGAGGTTTCTCAACTTCCATGCCATTACCAATTGACAGAGCTGTCTAAACTTTTTTTTGCCTTGTTGCCTGTTTCAGTCTGTTTTGTGCTTATATAATAGAATATCATAGACAGTGTAATGTTTGACATAGAGAAGTTTGTTTCTTACATTTCTGGAGGCTGGAAATTTCAAGTTAAGGGCAGCATCTTTTTTTATGATAATATTTTTAATTTAAATTTGAAACAAGCTTGTTTTACATGTCAATCCCATTCCCTCTCCCTCCCCTCCTCCCTGTTTCCCCAAACCCCATCCCATCTCCTTTCTGCTTCCCAGGGAGGATAAGGCTTTCTAAGGGGGATCTTCAAAGTCTGTCATATAATTTTCAGCAGGGCCTAGGCCCTCCCCCATGTGTCTAGGCTGAGAGAGTATCCCTCTATGCGGAATGGGCTCCCAAAGTCCATTTGTATACTAGGAATAAATACTGATTTACTACCAGAGCCCCCATAGAATGCCCAGTCCTTCTAACTGACATCCACATTCAGGGGGTCTGGGTCAGTCCTATGCTGGTCTCCCAGATATCAGTCTGGAGAGCATGAGCTTCCCCTTGTTCTGGTCAGCTGTTTCTGTGGATTTCTCCAGCCTGGTCTTGGCCCTCTTTGTTCATCACTCCTCCATCTCTGCAACTGGATTCCAGGAGTTTGGCTCAGTGTTTAGCTCTGGCTGTCTGCTTCCATCAGCTCCTGGATGAGGGCTCTAGGATGGCATGTAACATACTCATCAATCTCATTATAGGGGAAGGACATTTAAGGTAGCCTCTCCACTTTTGCTCAGATTGTTAGTTGGGGTCATCCTTGTGAATCTCTGGACATTGCCCTAGTGCCAGATTTCTCTTTAAACCCATAATGGCTCCCTTTATTATAGTATCTCATTTCTTGCTCTTCTCTATTCTTTCCCCCAACTCAATCTGCCTGATCCCTTATGCCCTACTCTCCTCTCCTTTTCTCCTCTTCTCTTTCTCATGACTCCCTATCCCATCCCCCATTCTCTAATATGCTCAGAAGATCTTGTCCCTTTCCCCTTCTCTGGACGACCATGTATGTCTCTCTTAGGGTCCTCCTTGTATCCTAGCTTCTCTGGCGGTGTGAATTGTAGGCTGATGATCCTTTGCTCTATGTCTAAAATCCATATATGAGTGAGACCATACCATGTTTGTCTTTTTGTGACTGCGTGGCCTCACTCATGGTGGTTTCTTCTAGTTCCATCCATTTGATTGCAAATTTCAAGATTCCATTGTTTTTTCTTCTGCTGAGTAGTACTTCATTGTGTAAATGTGCTACATCTTTTTTTATCCATTCTTTAGTTGAGGGGCATCTAGGTTGCTTCCAGTTTCTGGGTATAACAAATAATGCTGCTATGAACATAGCTGAGCAGATGTCTTTGTTGCATGGATGTGAATCATTTGGGTATATGCTTAAGAGTAGGGTTGCTGGATCCTGTGGTAGACTGATTCCCATTTTCCCAAGGAACCCCCATATTGATCTCCAAAATGGCTGTACAAGTTTGCACTCCCACCATCAGTGAAGGAGTGTTTCCCTTTCTCCACACCCTCTCCAGCATAAACTGTCATTGCTGTTTTTGATTTTAACCATTCTGACGATTCTGGTCAGGAGAAAGATGGTATCTCAGAGTTGTTTTGATTTGCATTTCTCTGATGGCTAAGGGTGTTGAGCACTTTCTTAAGGGTCTTTCAGCCATTTTAGTGTCCTCTATTGTGAATTCTCTATTTAGTTCTGTACTCCATTTTTTAATTGGATTGTTCGGTCTTTTGTCAACTAGCTTCTTGAGTTCTTAGTATATTTTGAAATTCAGCCCTCTGTCAGATGTGGGGTTGGTGAATATCTTTTCCCAGTCTGTGGGCTGTCGTTTTGATCTTCAACAAATTGTGCTGGCACAATTGGATGCTGCCATGTAGAAGACTGCAGACAGATCGATATCTATCGCCATGCACAAAACTTAAGTCCAATGGGTCAAAGACCTTAACATAAATGCACCCACACTGAACCTCTTAGAAGAGAAATTGGGAGGTGCCCTTCAATGAATTGGTACAGGAGACTGCTTCCTGAACATAACACCAGTAGCACAGACACTGAGATCGACACTTAATATATGGGACCTCTTGAAACTGAGAAGCTTCTGCAAAGAAGTACAAGCATCTTAAAATACATACATATATGAAAAACATCTAAATGGAATTAATATAAATAATACTACAGGCAAAACCCCAACTATACATCTCTTGTGACCAAATGAAACTTCCAGTCTTGGGAATGGCTACATCTAATTTAATTGTTTGCCAAACAGGTTGTATGGAAACCTGAAAACAACCGGCTCTTCCTTTATCTCTACAAACTGATGGTAAGGCACCTTTGCTGAAGACATCAGCTACACAACACATTGAATATGAAGACATTGAGCTGGTGCCTACACAGAACCTTCACCTCTATTGAGGAGATGTCATGGTACTAGAAGGTACTCTGAACATGGCCAGAGGAGAAAGGTAATCAGGAACCCAGCTCTAATCTCTTCAACCTACAATGATGATCTGCCTACAAGATACATTGTTGCAACTGTGGCACAAAGCTTGTTGGAGCAATCATCCAAGATCTGATTTGACATAAGGCCTATACCGTGAGATGGAATCCATAGTCAATATTGCTCACCTGACCGAGAACCTGAGACCAAATATGTCATGGACTTAGAGGAAATCCAAATGGTAATATTCTGTCTGATAAAGCAATATTGAGATAAAATAACTCCTAACAACATTCTGCTATACACATAGAGCAGTGTTATACTCACTCAGCCATCATCAGAGAAGCTTTCCACTGTAGTAGATGGGAACAAAAGAAGAGACACACAATTGGGACAGTGTGCAGACAGTGAGAGACCTTGGAATACTCAGTCCTAAATGGATGTGTCCATTAAATCTCTCCCCTCAGAGCTCAGGGAACTCTGCAGTAGAGAGAGCACAAAGATTCTAGCAGCTGGTGGGGATGAAAGGCACCAAGGAAACAAAGCTTCCCAAACATGTCAGGACTGACACACATATGAACACATAGCATGAGGAGTCCTTGCATGGGTCTTTTATTGTACAGGGTTGTTTTGGCAATCCTGGGTCTTTTGTCCATGAAAAGTTGATTCTGAGCTGGTCCAATGCTGGTTTCCCAGCTATCAGTCTGGGGGTCCATGAGCTCCCCCTTGTTCAGGTCAGCTGTCTCTGTGGGTTTCTGCAGCCTGGTCTTGTCCTCCCTCTCTGCAACTGGATTCCAGGAGTTAAGCTCAGTATTTAGCTGTGTGTGTCTGCTTCTGTCTCCATTAGCTAGGATGGCATATACGTAAGTTATCAATCTCATTATCAGGGAAGGGCATAAGATTGTTAGTTGGGGTCATTCTTGTAGGTCTCTGGACATTTTCTCTAGAGTCAGTTATCTTTTCAAACCTATAATGGCTCCCTCTATTATGGTATGCCTTTTTTTCACTCTAGTATATTCACCTCTGACTCAATCTTCCTGGTCCCACATGTTCTTCTTTCCTCCCCATCTCTTTCTTCTAACACCCTCTTCACTCACTTTCCCCAACTCCCAATATGCTCAGGAGAGCTTGTTCCTTTCCCCTTCTTTGTATCCTAGTTCCTCTGGTGATGTGAATTATAGGTTGGTGATCATATGATCTAGTTCTAAAATCCATATATGAGTACATACTATGTTCCTCTTTTTGTGACTGGGTTACCTCATTCAGGATGGTTTCCTCAAGTGCCATCCACTTGCCTGCGAATTTCAAGATACCATTATTTTTTTCTGCAGAGTAGTATTCCATTGTGTAGATTTGCCACATCTTCATTATCCATTCTTCAATTGAAGGGCATCTAGGTTGCTTCCAGGTTCTTGCTATTACAAATAGTGCTGCTATGAACATAGTTGAGCACATGTCTTTGTTTCATGGATGTGGATCATTTGGGTATATGCCTAAGAGGGGGATTGCTGGGTCCTGTGGTAAACTAATTCCCATTTTCCTGAGGAACCACCATACTGATTTCCAAAATGGCTGTATGAGTTTGCACTCCCACCAGCAGTGGAGGAGTGTTCATCTTTCTCCACATCCTCTCCAACATAAGCCATCACTGGTGTTTCTAATTTTAGCCATTCTGGCAGGAGTAAGATGGTATCTCAAAGTTGTTTTGATTTGCATTTCCCTGATAGCTAAGGATGTGGAGCACTTTCTTAAGTGTCTTTCAGCCTTTTTGATTTCCTCTATTGAGAATTCTTTCTTCAGTCTGTACCCCATTTTTAATAGGGTTATTTGGTGTTTTGTTGACTAGTTTCCGGAGTTCTTTGTGTATTTTGGAGATCATCCCTTTGTTGGATATAGGATTGGTGAAAATCTTTTCCCAGTCTGTGGGCTGCCGTTTGTTCTTGTCCACTGTGCCCTTTGCCTTACAGAAGCTTCTAAGTTTGAAGAGGTCCCATCTATTAATTGTTTCTCTCAGTGTCTGTGCCCCTGAAGTTATGTTCAGAAAGTGGTCTCCTGTACCAATTTGTTCAAGGGTACCTCTCACTTTCTCTTCTAAGAGGTTCAGTGTGGCTGGATTTATGTTGAGGTCTTTGATCCATTTGGACTTGTGTTTTGTGCATGGTGACAGACATGGGTCTATCTGCAGTTTTCTACACACCATCATCCAATTGTGCCAGCACCATTTGTTGAAGATGATTTCCTCCCCCATTGTATAATTTTAGCTGTTTTGTCGAAAATCAGGTGTTCATAGGTGTGTGGGTTAATATCAGGATTTTCAATTCGATTCCATTGGTCTACCTGTCTATTTTTGTGCCAATATCAGGCTGTTTTCAGTCCATGTTCCTCTTTTTGTGACTTGGTGTTTGTTGGCTTTTCATCATGAATTTTGTTGTTGTCAATGATCTCTCAGGCTTTTTTCCTTTCACTTTTAAAAATTTCAATTAGAAATGATCTTGTTTTACATATCAATCCCGTTTCCCTCTCCTTCCCATTCTCTCATACCCCCATACTAAGCCCTATCCCACCCCCATCCACTCCTCAGGGAGGGTGAAGCCTCCCATGGGGGATTATCAAAGTCTGTCACATCATTTGGGACAAGGCCTAGGCTCTCCCCTGTTTTTGTTTAGGCTGAGAGAGTATCCCTATATGGAGAATAGGTTCCCAATGCCCATTCATACACCAGGGATAAATACTGGTTCCAGTGCCAGAGGCCCTATACACTACCCAGGTCCCCAGACTGACACCCATATTTCAGGGGCCTGGGTTGGTCCTATGCTGGTTCCCCAGCTGTCAGTCTGGAGTCTGTGAACTCCCACTTGCTTAGGTCAGCTGTATCTGTGGGTTTCTCCAGCCTGGTCTTGACCCCTTTGCTCATCCCTCCTCCCTCTCTACAACTGGATTCCAGGAGTTCAGCTCAGTGCTTAGCTATGGGTGTCTGCTTCTGTTTCCGTCAGCTATGATCTTCAGGTTTTGATTTGTGCATCCTTCGTGGATTTTTTAAAATCCTTTCATAGGTTTACTTTCTGTTGTTTGTCCTCTTTTTTGAACTGTTTGCTCAGGTCTACTAATCAGAACGTGTATGTTTTGAGAGTATATATTTCTTTTCCATACTGAGTTTATAAGTTTGTTCTGTATTATAGATGCTAACATTTTTTCAAATAAATCACTTACAGATATTTTATCTCCCTCTGTGAAGCCAAACACACAGCACACTTTTTAATGTACAAAATGTTTTGTTAAGGATTTAAGTAGAATCTAACAAAATAAACAAGATATACAAACCCCTATTCAAACTAACTAAAAGGCAGAGAATGAGAGAACATACTAATTAAAAAGATCAGAAATTAAAAGGAAGATGTAATAACAGACACCAAGGAAATCCAGAGACTTTTCAAGTCATACTTTGAAAACTTGTACTGTACAAGCTTGGAAAATTCAATAGAAATGGACAATTTTCTGGATAGATATCACCAAAATTAAATCAAGAACAGATAAGCAGTTTAAATTCTTTAAATAGACCTAAAAAAAAAAAAAAAAGCCCAGGGCCAGATGGTTTCAGTTCAGAATTCTGCCAGAAATTCAAAGAAGAGCTAATACCACTACTCCTCAAATTGTTCCACACAATAGAAGCAGAAGAGTCATTGTCATTGCCAAACTCTTTTTACGAGGGCACAATTACCTTGGACCCAAGCCACAGAAAGACACAACTAAGAAAGAGAACGACAGACCAATATCCCTCATGAAAGTTGATGCAAAAATACTCAATAAAATACTGGCAAATCGAATCCAAGAACACATTAGAGAAATCATTCACCATGACCAAGTAGGCTTCATCCCAGGGATGCAGCGATATTTCAACATATGAAAATCCATCAATGTAATCCCCCATAAGAACAAACTGAAAAAGAAAATCACATGATCATCTCCCTAGATGCTGAAAAAGTCTTTAACAAAATTCATCACCCTTTCATGATTAAGGTATTGGAGGTATCAGGGATAATAGGATCATGCCTAAACATAATAAAATCAATATACAGTAAACCCACAGCCAGCACCAAACTGAATGGAGAGAAATTTAATGCAATTCCTCTAAAATGAGGAACAAGACAAGGCTGCCCTCTCTCTCCATATCTCTTCAATAGTGTACTTGATATTCTACCTAGATCAATAAGAAAACAACACCCTTTCATGATGAAATACTTGGAGATATCAGGGATAACAGGATCATGCCTAAACATAATAAAAGCAATATAGTGTAAACCAACAGCCAACATCAAACTGAATGGAGAGAAGCTTAAGGCGATTCCTCTAAAATCAGGAACAAGGCAAGGCTGCCCTCTCTCTCCATATCTCTTCAATATCGTACTAGAAGTTCCATCTAAAGCAATAAGACAACAAAAGGAGATCAAGAGGATACAAATTGGAAAGGAAGAAGTCAAACTGTCACTATTTGCAGATGATATGATAGTTTACATAAGTGAGCCCAAAAACTCTACCAGGGATCTCCTATTGCTGATAAACACCTTCAGCAAAGTAGCAGGATATATGATTAACTGAAAACAAATCAGTAAGCCCTACTATATGTGGATGATAAAGGGGCTGAGAAAGAAATCAGAGAAACATCACCCTTTGCAATAGTCACAAACAACATAAAATATCTTTGTGTAATGCTAACCAAACAAATGAAATACATTTATAATAAGAAGTTTGAGTCTTTAAAGAAGATACCAGAAAATGCTCTTGGATAGGTAGTATCAACATAGTAAAAATGGCAATATTGCCACAAGCAATCTACAGATTCAGGGCAATCCCCATTAAAATCCCAGCACAATTTTTCACTGACCTTTAAAGGATAATAATCAACTTTATACGGAAAAACAAAAGGCCCAGGATAGCCAATACAACCCTATACAATAAAGGAAATTTCGGAGGCATCACTGGCATACCTGGGTGCCAGCATGTAGAAGACAGCAGATAGATCCTTATCGCCATGCACAAAACTTACGTGCAAATGGAACAAAGTCCTCAACATAAATGTAACCACACTGAACCTTTTTGAAGAGAAAGTGAAAGGTACTCTTGAACATATTGGTACAGGAGACCGCTTCCTGAACAAAACACCAGTAGCACTGACATTGAGATCAATAATTAATACATGGAACCTCCAGAAACTGAGAGGCTTCTCTAAGGCAAAGGACACAGTCATCAAGACAAAAGGCAGCTCACAGAATGGGAAATGATATTCATCAACCCCACATCTGGCAGAGGGCTTATTTCCAAAATATGCAAAGCACTCAATAAGCTAGTTATCAAAACAGCAAATAATCTACTTAAAAAATGGGGTACAGAATTAAATAGAGAATTGTCGGTAGAGGAATGTAAAATGGCTGAAAGACACTGAAGAAAGTGATCAACATCCTTATCCATCCAGGAAATGCAAATCAAAATAACTCTGAGATACCATCTTACTCCTGTGAGAATGGCTAAAACAAAAACACCAAAGACAGTTTATGCTGGAGAGGATGTGGAGAAAGAGGAACACTCCTCCACTGCTGGTGGGAGTGCAAACTCATACAGCCACTTTGGAGATCAGTATGGTAGTACGTCTGGAAAATGGGACTCTATCTACCTCAAGACCAAGTATTTCTACTCATAGGCATATACCCAAAAGTTGCACATTCATAGGACAAGGACATCTGTTCAACTATGTTCATAGCAGCATTATTCATAATATCATTACCTGGAAGCATCCTAAATGTTTCTCAATTGAAGAATGGATGGAGAAAATGTGGTACCTTTACACAATGGGAAAAAAAAAACAAAAAAATCAAAAAACAATGTAATCTTGAAATTCAATGGCAAATGGAGGGAACTAGAATAAACCGTTCTGAGTAACCCAGTCACAAAAAGACAAACATGGTATGTACTCCCTCATATATGGCCTTTAGACATGGAGCAAAGGATTACCACCCTACAATCCATACCACCTGAAAATCTAGGAAACAAGGAGGACCCTAAGAGAAACATACATGGCCCCCTGGAGAAGGGAAAAGGGGGATGGAACTAGGAAGAAGAGGAGGGGAGAGGTGGGCATGACCTAGGAGGCAGACTGAGTCAGGGAATGAATAGAGGAGAACAAGACAAGAGATACCATGGCAGAGGTAGCCATTATAGGTTTTAAGAGAAATCTGACACTAGGGAAATGACCAGAGATCTTCAAGGATGACCCCAACTAACAATCTAAGCAATGGTGGAGAGGCTACTTTAAATAGCCTTCCCCGATAGTAAGATGACTGACTACCTTATATGTCATCCTAGAGCCTTCATCTAGTAGCTGATGGAAGCAGAAGCAGGCACCTGCAGCTAAATACTGAGCCAAAGTCTTGGAATCCAGTTGCAGAGAGGGAGAGTGATGAGCAAAGGGGTCAAGACCAAGCTGGAGAAACCCATAGAAACTGCTGACTTGAACAAGGGACTCCAGTCTGATAGCTGAGAAACCAGCATAGGACCTACCCGGACTTCCTGAATGGGGGCGTCAGTTAGGAGGACTGAGCAGTCCATGGGGCCTCTGGTAGTGGATTAGTATTTATCCCTAGTATACGAATGGACTTTGGCAGCCCATTCCACATAGAGGGATACTCTCACAGCCTAGACACATGGGGGAGGCCCTGGATCCTGCTCTAAATGATATGACAGACTCTGAAGACATGATAGAACCCATCCTCCTTGGGCAGCAGAAAGGGGATGGGATGGGGTTGGTGAGGGAAACAGGGGAGGATGGGATTGTGCAGGGACTCAGATTGACATGCAAAACAAGCTTGTTTCAAATTTATATAAAAAGTTATAAAAAATTTAAGAGCATGTTGGAGATACACACAAAGTATCCCAACTTTCAAGTTTAAGAAAAAGAATACCAGTTTTTTTTGTTGTTGTTGTCGTGGTACTGTTTATCAAGGTAAGAATGTTCTCTTGAGTTACTGTTTCCCTGAGGAAACAATTGAAATATAATCTTTACTTCTTTGAATGGGTCTTTTTATGTGAAAGAATGATTTATGTTGGAACAATTTCCTTGAAATGGGTTGAACTATTATTGAGTTGACAGAAGGCAGATAATATAAGTATTCCTGAAAACACTCCTTGCACTCTGTTTACCCATGAACACTAAACATGGCTGTAGACCTTGAATGTTAATCTTCAAAGTTCGTGTCCTATGAGAAACAGCAAAGATTACAGAAAAATAAAACCTTCATTTCAGTACAACGATGAATGGAATGATTGAGAACTAGCATACAGAAAAATTACAGTGCTTTCTTCTGGAAATTATGAAAGGGAAAAGGGGGAAAGATAATGCCAATTCTGTTACTAGGTGATGGCAATATATATAGAGACTGTGGGTTGTGTATTGTGTCTTTGAGTTATCAATGATATTTCTTGTTTTAGCTACTAGTTTCCTAGATGCTACTATACTGGAGGATTCTCTGAACACATGAACCTTTCCTGGCACTGGAAACTTAGCCAAAGACTCAGGAATCGTGGAGGAGAATCTACAACCAACCACCTCTTTACTACACCAGCATAAACTCTAATGACATTCTTAACATCGATAGATGTTATATACCCAGAGAACTTCAGTTCTCACTCCTCATCAAAGAAAGCTGTCTTTGCAACAGAGGGAGACTGTTATAGAAAACCACTACCAGTCAAAATACAGAGTCACGAAGCACAGTGCTAATGGATACATGTATGTGGTGATATATTATTTATGATTTATTAAAGCTTGCCTGAGGATTCAGAAAGCAAATTCATCCTCAAGGTATAGAGATCAGGCAGTGGTGGTACACACCTGTAATCCCTTCTCTTGGGACTCAGAGGTAGACAGATCTCTATTAGCTCAAGGCCACACTGAGCAACTAAAAATTGATCCAGTCCTAAAAAGAAACAGCTCACAGAAAGCTGATCTCAGCACCTGGGATCACACTCCTTTAATCTCAGCTCTAGAGAGGTATATAAGACAGGAGCCCAGTGTCTTCAGGTTGCATTCTGAGATAGTCTCTGGATTTTTTCCAGACACACTGAGGAGAGGCAGATGTCTGAGGCTTGGTAAAGAATTTGTGGATCACCCCTTTCAGCCTGAGCTCAAGGTAAGAGCTAGTGGCTGACTGCTTTGCTCCACTGATCCTCAGCTTGAAGCCTGAACACCCAAAACCTGTCTCTGGATCTTTTATTTGTTGCGCTACACACATACAAAACACTCATCCATCCAAGGCTCAGGGAACATTTAGGAATGGGATTAGGAAGTCTGTAAGAGTCAGAAAAATGGAAAGTCTGCTATGAGATTGTATCTTTCAGTAATGCCAGAAAGTACATTCATTCATAAAGCCTTGCCAACATGTCTGCTTAAATGTGAGCCTAAAAAGGACAACACAAGTAGTCATACCAAGTGGACAAAGGAAAGCCCAAGACTCCTTAACCCTGCACAAATATCTACAGGTACCAAAGAAATGCAGAGTGGGGGAAGTAGTCTTCTCCAGGGAATAGCACACTAGGTGGTTTTCTAATTCCAAGTGATCAGCTTAGAAAACACACATGTGATTAGCACAATTCAGACTGATCAGGTTATATTTCGTAGCATATATGCATGTGTTGTGGAATACTTGTACACGATGTGAAGATGTATTGCTGTGATTGGTGTAATAAAAATGTGAACGGCTAATTGTTATGTGCAAGGTATAGGCAGGATTTCTGGGGAGAGAAAGGAAGAGAAGGATGAATCTAGGCACGTGGGAGAAGCCAGGTGACGCGCAGAGGAAACAGGAGGTGCTAGATGGAAGAGAGGTAGCGCCACATATAGTACATGGATTACCATAAATGGGTTAATTTAAATTATTAGAGCTAGACAGATGTAGTGGTGGCCCCATCCTTTGGGTGTGGTTTCAGGTGCTGATGTTACCCATTGTAAGGCAGAGGAGGGGCTGGCTCCAGCTCTCTTGGGTTGCAGAAAGCACTGGAAGGGCAGAGAGAGTTAGAACAAGACCAAGCTAAAGGACAGACTTTCATAGTTAATAAGAAGTCTCTTGTGTCACTTTTTGTGAGCTGGTGGCTCAAAGAAAAATCCTACTACATACATGTAGCAACAGTTAATGAAAATAGAGGCCAAGAATTTGAAAGAGATCACAGGGAGGGTTTAGAAGGAGGCAAGGGAAGGGAGAAAGATCTATTTATATGATAAATTCAGAAATAAAATAAAGAATTGAAGAAAAAGTCTTAAAACTTTAGCCAGAGTTTTTAATAGTAACAGGTTATAAATGTGTCTTCCCATTAGTACATTATTTGAATGCAAAGTGATTTTCTGTGATGTTGTTTGTGCCTGTGGAAAACGTGGCAAATGAGCGGCTGTTTCTCTTATTTTGCATAATTCTGCATCCATATTTTAGAGATTTGTTATTTGTATAATAATAAGAATCTGATAAACTTATCTTCTTATTTCTCCTTGAAGCTTCGTGAGAACCCAAACCACAGAGATACATTTTTCCATTCAACAAATGGCACCACGGTCTACCATGTAACTAACTGGTTGGGCTGCCAAAAGGTATGTATATATATGTGTATGTATATATATAGATGTGTGTGTATATATATATAGATGTGTATGTCATATACACAATTAATAGAGGGAGCCATTATGGGCTTAACGAGAAACCAGACACTAAGGAAATTTCCAGGAATCCAAAAGGAATCTAAGCAATAGTGGAGAGGCTACTTTAAATGCCTTTCCCCTATAATGAGATCAATGACTACCTTAAATGCCATCATAGAGTCTTCATCTAGTAGCTGATGGAAACAGAAGCAGACACCCACAGCTAAACACTGAGCCAAATTCCTGGAATCCAGTTGCAGAGAGGGAGGAGTGATGTGCAAAGGTGTCAAGAGCAGGTTGGAGAAACCCACAGAGACAGCTGACTTGAACAAGTGGGAACTTGTAGACTCAGAGCTGGGGAACCTGCATAAGAGCAAAACAGGCTCCCTGAACGTGGTTGTCAGTTGGAGGGCTTGGATAGTCTATGGAGCCTCTGGCAGTGGAACCAGTAATTATCCCTAGTGCATGAACGGACTTTAAAAAAGCCCATTGTCTATGGAGGGGAATTCTCTCATCCTAGATACATGGTGGAGGGCCTAGATCCTGCCCCAAATGATGCCACAGACTTTGATGAACCCTCAAGGGAGGCCTCACCTTCCCTGAGGAGTGAATGGGGGGTATGATGGGGAGATGGTAGGATGAATGGGAGGATGGAAGTGAGAGGAAACTGGGATTGGAATTTAAAATGAGATAGTTTTTAATTTAAATAAAAATTAATTAAAAATGAAGAATCATAATAAATGTAAAAAAAAGCAATATACACCATTATGTGCATTGATTTTTACATATAAGGCTATGTATGTTCATCAGCCTGAATATCCCCTTGATGGACACCAGATGGCACCCTTATACCGTTAGAAGTGGTTAGCTTTGCATAAAAGTACAAACTAAAGTACTTATAAAATAGAGAATTTAACCCAGTCTGGGTGCATTTACATGTGTTGCTTCTGGAGTCTGGGCGGTGATAGGGAACATTGGAAAGAAGACGACAGTGGCCTATGCAGAGGTCACTAAGTCTTAAATATGAGGGGCCTTATTAAAGGGAAAGCAACATAGAGGTATATCTCAGGTATCATCTGTGCATAGGAGCAGGAGGGTTGGGGCAGGGGAGTACGGATAGAGACAACCGGAATCTGGGGGCATCTCCGGGACAAGCTAGAGCAATGGAACCTCTCAGGAATCAATGAGGATGAATCTAGCTAAGACTCCTAGCTAAAGGGGGACACAGAGTCTGAACCGGCCATCTCCTGTAACCAGGCAAGACTTTCAGTGGAGGGAGTGGGACACAAATTTAACTACAAAACATTCGACTTACAATTTGCCCTGCCTACAAGATGCGCCGGGGTAGAGTTGGCACAGGACTTGTGGGCGTGATCAACTAATGACTGTCCCATCGGGAGACCCATACCAGGACAGGGAGCTCATTCCTGAGGGCCAGGACCCAGAGACAGAATACCCCAGAGAGCTAGGATAGAACCAAACAAGACTGGCAAAAACAAACAAACAAACAAAAAAACAAACAAAAAACAATGTAATGATGCCTACCTATATCCTGCTATACTTATATATTGGTGCCCAGCAACCAAGGGGAGCAGATGCAGAGACCCAGAGCCAAACATTAGTCAGATCTTGTGGAGGGAGGAAGGATTATACAGCCAGAGGAGTCAAGAACACCATGAGGAAACCAATAGAATCAACTAACCTGGGATCATAAGGTCTCACAGAGACTGGAGGAACAGCCAGAGGGTCTGCTTTGGACTGACCCAGGCACTCTGCATATGTGTTACAGTTGTGTAACGTGGTATTTTTGTGACTCCGAACAGTGAGAGCAGGGGCTGTCTCTTACTCTGATGCCTGCTTTTGGGACCCATTCTTCCTCATCCCACCTTAATAGAAGAGCAGACATCTAGTCTCACTTTATATACCATGGCTGGCTGATATCCATGGAAGGCCCACCAGTACCTGAAGAGAAACTGGAGGAGTAGATGGAGGGCTGTAGAAGGGAGGTGTGGTGAGGAATTGGAAAGAGGGGAGGGAGAGGAACCTTTAGTTGGGATGTAAAAGCAAAACACGAAATTAGAAAGGAATATATGCCTATACACATTTAATTTATGCAACATATACGATCATATGTAAGAATTTTTACATATAAGGCTATATACGCTCATCAGTCTGAATATCCCCTTGATGGACACCAGATGGCACCCTTATACTGTTAGCGTTGCATAAGGCTATATACGCTCATCAGTCTGAATATCCCCTTGATGGACACCAGATGGCACCCTTATACTGTTAGCGTTGCATCAAAGTAGAAACCAAATTAATTATAAAATAGATTATTTTACCCAGTCTGGGGCCATTTATCACGTGTTGCTTCTGGAGCTTGGGCGGCGATAGGGAACATTGGGAAGAAGACTATTAAGCCATAAATATGTGGGGCATTATGAAAGGCAAAGCAACACATAGGTATATCTCAGTTATCATTTAATGGAGGTTCCCAAATATAGATTTTTAATATCTTCTTCTGAGACTCGGGTGTATATCCAACTTTCTATTAGATGAATATCCAAGTGAAACTAAAAATTTTCAAGATAGATTTAATAGTTCTTTTTAAGAAAGACATGGAACCAAAGAGTGCCATGATGGGATTTAGAGGGGATTCAATGGGATGGAGAAGAGAATAGAGAGAATAATGGGAGTAAAGTGAACAAAGTTATATACATATATATGTGTATCTCTCTCTGTCTCTCTCTCTCTGTGTCTGTGTGTGTGAAATTGTGAAAGAATAAACAAGAACTGCAATGTTTTTCTTTCTTTTCATTCTGTACATTACAGATTTCTACCACCTTCATCCCATGGCACAGGCCTCTGTCTGATATATCTTCTCTGCTGAGCAAGATTGCTTATTTCCAAGCACCCCTCCCCCATTTCAGTAAAGATTCCTCCTTGTTGAAGTCTTCAAACTTGTGCTACCATCTTTGATATGTCCCTTTTCTTTTATCTTCTTTCTCATCAAATTATAATCTCTACTAATTCTTTTTCTTAAATACCTTCTGAATTCGTTCAAGTAAAACAGTGCCTCACTCCTAGGCACCATCTTGTCTAGTCTAGACTACCACCGTGCTGGCTCCTTCCATTTATTCACCACATGGCATTTGGCATCTAGTTGAAGTCTAGATATGCCATATCTTTGTGTGAAAATTCTTAAGGAATTCTTAGCTTTCTGTATGATTTTCATATACCGCGTTTTGGGATTTACTTATGTTCCTTTTAGGGTATCTGTTTCTGTGCTATGCACGACTTTAGAGAAATTGGGGATGAGCCTATGCATGAAGTCTAGATATTCTGTGTTTTCATGGAACTTAACTACTAGGGTCAGAGCATATAGGATAGGATCGCAGAAGGCCTTTCATACAGTGTTTTCAGCTTCCTGTTCTAGCTTCTTTCCCTCTATTCCCCCTCCTCCTTATCTGTCCATTGTATCCCCTTTAGACCAAAACTTGGCCCAGCAGTCACACTTCGGGTTTGCACACACTTCTCTAGTTTTGTACCTTCACACCTTGGTCAGGCTCTTTTCTGTTCACGCGCAGTTCTAGTCACAACCCATTTTATACTTTGCCTCTTCCAGGAAGCCCTCTGTTCTCCTCCTCTAAGCCTAGACAAGAGACTTACTGAAGATTTGCAAAGGGTAGGAGTAAGCAGCAAGGCTCCTGCAGATGGAGCCCTAGTCACAGAATTAGGAGGAATGGAGCCCTGGGTAATGGAAACTCAGACTGATCACAGAGGATTAAGGCTCCTTTTATTTGTTTTCTTTCTCTCCTTTTTCAGCTTTAAATCTTTTCTTTGCCTTTACCCTGGCTTTCTTTTATATCAAAGGAACAGGTACATCCCTTTGCTCCTACCAGAACCGACAACAGCAAGATCATGGCTAGCTAATTCTACCTCTTGCTGATCTGTCAGCTTTTCACTGCAACAGGACGTTCCATGTTTCCCATTTTATCTGGTACTGTGTTCTTCTGGCATTCCATTCTTTCCTTTCTTTTTTTCTCTCCCTTTCCTGCTGCCTGAACCCCCTTTGTAATGGAAATATGCATTTATTTCCTACCTGTACCAATGTCTGTTCCCTGTATTTACAAGCACACAGAAGAGTCTCTAATATTAAAAGCTACTGGTGTTTCATAATCCTGGGGAATTCCTGAACCACCTCATTACCTTCCTCTTTTTCATCATCAAAAATGGGCTAAAACAATACTGGACGCTGATTCCTTTTCTTCCTCACCTCATACTGTATAGCTTCTGTAGCTACCATCTACTGTAACATCTTTTTGAAGGTTGTTTTTTTACGGAGGAAACTGAACATTTCTCAGAAACTATCCTCTTCCTGATAGCTGACATATTCTTTAAATTATCTGTTCCGTTAGCTTCACCACTGTTTCAGCCTTTGTATTTCTCCACTACTGTCCCTACAAATGCTTCTTTCTATAACCTCTTCATATCTTTTTTCTCCCACATAAGAGTGGGTCTTCTGCATGGATTTTCCTTCTGCTTTTTGCCTGTAATTTTGGGAATGGTCATCATCCAACCCCATTATGATTTATTTCTAATATTTACCTATACATTTGTTTAACCTCTCATATTGGAGCCATATTCTGAATATTTGATGACTATCCTAGGTGGTTTTCAAACACTTTATATTAAAACTGAATCTATTGGCTTTTGACCAGCGTCATTAAGTACTCCTCTCTCATCCCTCCTCTCCTGTCCCTTCTTTCCCTAACTTCTTCCTTTTCCTTCTTTCCTTCCTTGAGAGCAATACTCCTTTATGGGTTTATCCTTGGCCCACTCATTTAGTCTTTCAGTGAGGATTTAGAGAGCTGTGATGCTGTTCTTGCTTTTAAAACTTCCAATGACCTGAAGTCCTTCAATTAGCAATGTGCTGTACAATGTACTCTCACCATACCTATATTAAAGAAACATTCCATGAGAACTTCATCTATGTCCTCAACATCAACACTTGTTAGTTACCCTCATCTAGTGGCTGAGCTTCAGGTTCTTGTTATTAACAAGGAGGATGAGACTCCCAATGAGGGGTGGAATTTGTGCTTTAACATTACCCTGCCAGTATATGAAGGGTAGGGAATCTGAACTGGAAGACACATTCAAACATGCCAAGTAGGGGAGAGAATAGCTTGGGTTTGTAAATTAGGAGGCATTGCCCTCTACATTTTTCATAAAATAAAGTGGGCTTGTAGTAAAGGGACAGTTCAATTCCATTTCAGAAAAGGGAGCAGAGCCAGAGATCATTGGAAACTGAGTAGCAATGCCGGATACTTAGAAAATTGTGTGCACAAATGTTCACTTGAAGTGAGAGTATTTGGATGCTTAGGCAGCCTTTTTGCAATATCCTTACATTAAAAAAGAAATGATCCAGTAGAATTGACAACATTTATATGCAAGGCACAGTAGAGGTCCAGCATACAAAATGAAAGCTAGCACTTCTGCCCATGAAATGGTAATAGCTGAAATTAATTTCTTAAAAGCTTGGAAATTTGGCAGAAGTAACCAGAAGATGAGCAAATTCCTATAAGGGAAGGGACTGAAAACAATGAGAAATGGTCAAGGGAAGAGAAGTTCAACTTTCATTTTAAGCTGTCAGAGAGATTTGGTACAGTTGAAAAATAATTTAAAGTAAGCGCTCAAGGAAGGAAATGAAGCCAAATGCTTTGATGAGAAAAATAGATATTTTCCATTTTAGAACCAACTAATGGGAAGCACAGAAAAAAAGAATAAAGAAATTAGAATAGAAATAGAGAAATAATCAAAGAGCAAATGACAAATGTCTCTCATAGCTTGAGTCAGGGTAATATGAGGAAGAAGCAAAGGCAAATAGCACTGTCTCATACACAGGAAGAGAGGTGGGTTGCTGTATTCTTGGGAG